>NW_020201770.1:33419-35179 GCF_001531365.2 Cynara cardunculus var. scolymus
AGGAAACGAATTTTGAGTGAGGCTCATAAGTCACGTTTTGCAATACATCCAGGTACAAATAAAATGTATCGAGATTTGAAACAACACTATTGGTGGCCAAGTATGAAGAAGGGTATAGCTAAGCATATTGAGCAATGCTTAACATGTTTTCAAGTAAATATTGAACACCAACGTCCTTATGGTAAATTACAATCTTTAGAAATTCCAGTGTGGAAGTGGGATCATATCACTATGGATTGCATAACCAAATTATCGAGAACATCAAAAGGGTATGATGCTATATGGGTGATAATAGATCGGTTATCTAAATCTGCACACTTCTTACCTATGAAAGAGTCATATTCGATCGAGAGATTGGCAAAATTAAAATTTGATGAGGTAGTGACACGACATGGTGTTCCTCTATCAATTGTTTTTGATAGAGATAGTCGGTTCACTTCTATGTTTTGGAAGAGCTTCCAAAGAGAAATGAGTTCGCAAATTAAGCTAAGTACAACTTATCATCCTCAGACTGATGGACAAAGTGAACGAACTATCCAAACTTTAGAAGATATGCTTAGAGCATGTRYAATTGATTTTGGAGGATCATGGGATAGTCATTTGGCTCTGGTGGAATTTGCATACAACARTAGCTACCATTCAAGTATTCAGGCAGCACCTTTCGAAGTTCTGTATGGGAGAAAATGTCGAACTCCATTGTGTTGGAACGAAATAGGTGAAAAACAGTTAGCTGGGCCTGAGTTAGTTCAACAAACTGCAGATAAAGTTGGAATAATACGGGAACGAATGAAAACGACACAAGATAGACAAAGAAGTTATGCAGATAAACGTCGGAAGCCGATTGAGTTTCAAGTGGGTGATAGAGTAATGTTGAAAGTATCACCTTGGAAAAGAATGGTATGTTTTGGAAAAAGAGGGAAGTTAAGTCCAAGATATATTGGACCATTCCCTATTGTGGGAAGAGTTGGGGAAGTAGCCTACATGTTAGGACTTCCATTATAATTAAGTGGGATCCATGACACATTTCATGTGTCGAATTTGAGGAAGTGTCTAATAAGTCCAGTTATGGCAGTATCTTTACCTGAGATTAAGGTGGATGAGAGACTATGCTTTGAAGAAACCCCTGAACAGATTACTGACTACAAAGTAAAGAAGTTGTGAAACAAAGAGATTGGGTTAGTAAAGGTTCAGTGGCGTTATCATAAGGGACCAGACGCCACCTGGGAATCAGAATCAGATATGCGGATGAAATATTCTTACCTTTTTGTTTAAATGGAATTTCGGGACCAAATTCTTTTAAGGAGGGAATGTTGTAATATTCGGGTTTCATAATTTTGGTTATAGATTTAGAAATTAGTATATATATTTATTTATATATATATATATATATATATATTAGATGTGTGTGTGTGTGTGTGTGTGTGTGAGTGATTGTGGAATATATTTATTTGATGGCGGTTTATGCACTTGCTATATATAGCAAGTGCATATGAGAAATAAAGGGTGGCTGAAATTTTTGAGTACAAAAGTCAATTGAGAGAGTGCAGACTGGTAAATCACAGGTTCAAATCCATTCAACATCTTTTGTGAGGTGAGTGTATATTGCTTTAAAGTATTGGTTATTACTTCTTTTACTGCTAGAATCTGCTATTTATGAACTGTATTTCATAAATATTTAGTTAAGTCCTTAAACCGGACAAAGAGTGTCCGGAGTTCTCCTTAAACCGGTCAAGAGGTGACCGGATCTCATCTAAATCGGT
>NW_020201770.1:35199-47122 GCF_001531365.2 Cynara cardunculus var. scolymus
TCCGGATTGTTTTAAATCGGTCAAAGGTTGGACGATGTATTGTCCGGATTGCTTTAAATCGGTCAAAGATTGGACGATGTATTGTCCGGATTGTTTTAAATCGGTCAAAGATTGGACGATGTATTGTCCGGATTGTTTTAAATCGGTTAAGTTGTGAGCGGGGTATTGTCCGAACTTGTTATCCGGACAAAGATATTGACTTAATTCTAAGTGTTAACCGGACAAAGCTTATACAAGGTGTTGTTCGGATTTTTGACCGGAGATGATGTAAACCTCTTGATATTCTAAGTGTTTGTCCGGATTTCATATCCGGACAAGGTTGACCGGACTTCAAATCCATATAATGTGTTAGAATTTTTGATATATTCTAAGGAGAGAGATGAAATATGAAATGGCGGTGTAACCGCGAGAGAGATAAAGAGTTATGTGACAAATATTGATAAAATGTTTGTAATAAACTGGTTTGATTCTAAACTGCTAGTTTAGAAAATATGTTGTTGGTATGAGTTATATACACTCACTAGACCTTTTGGGTCTAACGCTCAGTTATTGGACTAACCGGTTTTGCAGGTCATCATACCTCGCAGGATAAAGGAAAGGGAAAAGTTTAATGTTGATGACATTTGTTTACTCATAAATGTAGTAAAGAAAGTTTTTGTTAGTCCGTGTTTTGTAACAATACTATTTTTAGTATTATGAGTATATGTATGTGGATTATCTGTATATGGAAACTGGGGGTTGTTACACGCCAATGTTAACAACCACCCTTGATGCCTGGTCCTGGCCACCTGTCTTGCCTCCCATACACTTGATGAAATGGGAGAACAGGAATTGCCATAACGCAGACATGCAATTCTTCTCAATCTTCGACAATGACTTGAGGGGTTCGCTGGAATTCTTCTTGGATGGCCATTTGTAGTCAATATCATCAAGGCAGTGGATGATATCTTTAGTGGAGGGTTCACTGGTGTAGGGACTCTTTGGCAGTTGAAGGGTCGTTCTCAGAGTTGGAATACCAAAACTGACAGTCATCCTGTTAAAGGAGAATGATATTTTCTCCACCTGGTTTCCAGTCTTGTCAGTCTCTTGTTTCACTTCAGCAGTGAACCAGAATTGCTGAAGGAATTTGTTAGGATCAAGCGCTTACCCACTACACCAAACGCAATTGCCTTGGTGAAGGCGCAACCTTTCCCTTATAGCATAGCAGCCAGCGCCACGTTTCGATTTAGGAAGATGTTGGAACCGTGACCAACAATCCCCCCCAGCATCTGCCGGTACTAATAAGAGCTTCGTTAGAAGTCAATGGCCGCGTAGCATGCCTTTCTCATAATTATGCACTCCTTGCATATTATGCACACCATGGGATTCGAACCCGTGACCTGCTCTGATACCAATTGTTAGGATCAAGCGCTTACCCACTACACCAAAAGCAATTGCCTTGGTGAAGGCGCAACCTTATTTCCCTTATAGCGTAGCAGCCAGCACCACGTTTCTATTTAGAAAGATGCTAGAACCGTGACCAACAAAATTCTTTGACCATAATAGGTTTAAAGGTCAGTGCATGGCCAATTGGATAGTTCCTTAGGAAGTTGGCCGCATCCTCCAAGTGGGGTTTGTTTATTGGGATGTCTAGAAGTCCAACGTGGTTGTTTGCCTTGAAAGACACTTCATTGACGGAGAAGTTTATATTCTTGGCTGCCATTTCTGTTTATAAGGAAGATAAAACAGAAGATAATGCAAGGGTTTGTTAGAATGTTATTCTTTATGTTTTGAAAGAAAAACTTCTTTTGAAACATCCAAAATAATATTACGGTTTTCCATGATGATTAGGTGTATTGAAACTTAGATTATGATCAAGTATTAGAATGAATCATTAATATGTTTGTTCGATATTTAAGAGAACGAGTTCTTAAATGTCCAACAAAGTTTCATAGAAGGAGAAGAACAGTTCAAAATAAAAGAAGTTTATCAACCTTAAGTTCTTGAAGAAGGTATAAATGGTTGAAGGTTTTTGAAAGTTCTTGGTTTTTACTTGCAGAATACTTTGAGAGCAAAAGTTCGTTCGAGAGATTTTGTAAGCATAAAGAAAAATAGGAGAGGTTATCTCACGTCTTTATAGCTAGGAGGAAGAAGGAAAAAGATGAGAGAGGGAAACACGACTCTTGAAAAGATGTGCAATGATGAAAGGGTTTGCACGTCCTCATCCTTGATTGGATGGAATACTAATGGGACGTGTGTGTTAGAGGGACGTGCGCGTCTCAAAACCATTTTTAAATAAAAAAGGATTAATGAAGTCATAAGGAATATGACCGTTCATTATCATTTTCTTTTAAACAATCACTGGATAAAAGGAAAGAAGGTAGCGACACGTTTAAGTCTTTTAAAACACCGGGATCATTGAATATAAAAGATTTAGTGATAGTTTTAAGAAAAGAGTATATCCTTAGAAATAAGATATAAGTTTGAAAGGTTCAGTGATAGAGATAATCACTGAGAAAATTTCACTTTTAAAAAATTTGAATCACTGTGTAAGAAAAGAGTCAATGATGGATTTGTTTTAAGAAAAGACAAGTATACTTTACAAATATACTTACTTAAAAGGTTCAGTGATAGAAAGAAAAACTGAAACAATTCTTTTAAAACAGTTTGATCACTGAATATGGAAAGATTCAGTGATAGTTTCATGTTGTTAGAAAAGAAGATAAATATACATACCTTAGAGAGAAATACATACATTTACTCAAGAGTTCTATAATAGAGTAAGAACACTGAATCATTTCACTTATGTATCACTATGTATTGCTTAGAGCTGGAGGAATTAATCCTCAACGTTCAACATTCCAAGTTCGCTAATCAAGATGTTAAAGTTTGTCTCATCAAGAGGCTTTGTAAAAAGGTCAGCGAGTTGGTACGAAGTGAAGTTAAATATTACCATTCATAACATGATCTTAGATAATATGATATCTGATCTCAATATATTTGGTCTTGGAGAGGAGAACAAGGTTGTTTGCAATAGCAATAGCATTGGTGCTATCACAATTGATAAGGATATTTGAGAGCTGAAGATCATAGTCACTGAGCTGGTTTTTCATCCATAAGATTCGTGCACAACAGCTTCCAGCAACAACATATTCAGCTTCAATAGTTGATGTGGAGACTGAGTTTTTCTTCTTACTTGTCCAACTCACTAACTTTCCACCTAGAAGCTGACAGCCTCCAATGGTGCTTTTCCTATCAAATTTGCAACATGCAAAATCAATATCCAACTAATCAATAAGGTCAAAACCTGAGTTCTTGGGATACCAAAGGCCCAGATTTGGAGTTCCCTTTAGATATCTGAAAATGCGTTTTATAACAATCAGATGGAACTCCTTAGGTTCAGATTGATATCGTGCACACAAACTGGTAGATTACATAATATTTGGACGACTTGTTTAGTGAGAGAGGAGGACCATTGGAGTCTTCATAGATGAGCTGTTGGTTAGATCAAACTTCTTCAGCATGCCTCTAACATACTTACTTTGATTGATAAAGATACCTTTATTTGATTGTTTAATCTAAAGACCTAGAAATTAATTAGTTCTCCCATCATGCTCATATGATACTCTTTCTCCATATGAGCAATAGACCTAGAATTGTTGAGTTGGGCACCTATACAAGCAATAGACCTAGAGTGGTTGAGCTTAGTTATGTCGGTATTACGGAGAGGAACCCATGTGGGTTGGAATATGAGACCTTAGCTGGTATTGTAGAGAGGAACCGTGTGGATTAGACTCTAAGACCATAGGTGTTGAGGAGGTGATCTCATGTTGAGTCGGAATTCCGGACCCTAGGCATTACGATGATGAACTCGTGTTGAGTCAGACACCATGACCCTTGTTTTAAGGATTTGGCTAAGTAGAGTTGACACTAAGTCATCGTGGAAATTTTGGGTGTGAATTCGTATGGATTCAGGCCCAAGGACCCTGGGCTTTTAGGTGTATTATTGTGGTGTTTAAGTAGGCATTTAGGTCAGGGGATTGCACAGATAAACCCGTATGAGTCGTGCTCCAGGACCTTAGGTATTGTGGTGAAAACTTGAGAGGGGTTAGACATGAGACCGTGATCTTAGGGCACTACTCGATGACGTCAAAGACATGGTTTACTTTGTGTTATGCCATTGTCGACAGAAATGGGTCTCTCCCGTCACCAAAAGGTGTTGTTTTGGGTACAGACTTTTATTCATTATTTTAGGAGAGGATTTGAGTATGGAGTGTATATCCATAATTTATAATTTTGGGTTTATTAAGACTTAACCATGTTTTGGTATTTTGGATAATAGAGTTTTATCTGAGTTTGGTATTGAAGCATTGAACCTTGTTCATGTTTTGTGTGAGTTTTGGGCGTTGAATTTATATTTGATTGGATATTTTGATTTAGAGCTTTCATCACAAAAATGTTGGGTTTTGGACAACATGTTGTTTTTGTATGAAATACATTTCATTTTGGAATTTGAGATTTACATAACATCTTTTAGTTTTACCGCTTTTATACTTATGATAAAAACTACTTGAACTCACTAGGCATTAAGCCTAACCTTTTTCTTTGTCTGCATGTACATCAAGTCCTTATTGGGGTAATGGTACTAGTGACACCGTGATGAGATGAGTGCCAGATAGTTGCACGAGAAGGTTTGAGCTTATCATTGATGTCTTCCGCCTTTAGAGATAGAGACAATTACTGGGTTATAGTAACACCCGACCTTAATTTTGTCATTATGTAAGGCTTTTTTATCTTTTGTTGACGATGATTTTATATTTGATATTTGAGGTAACTCAAGTTATGATTAATATAAAAGGGGTTTACCCTTTATTTGTTGTATTAATGAAAATTTTAAATTAATCGTTATTTCAAGATTTGAGGGTGTTACAAGTTGGTATCAGAGCATAAGTTTGAGATATTTAGATATTAATTTAGGATTCCTAGACTCAAATAAACATTCTTTTAAATAAATGAAAGTAAGAATGTGCAATTAGGCACTTTAAGATAGGATATATTGAGGTCAATTGAGACACTAGCATCAAGAATCGTGATGATGGTAGCAAGGATCCTCATGTAAGGTACATTTGTATTTTCACTTGGCCAATGTTGATATAAATTTGCAATTATGTATGTGTGCTTGAGTTGCTTTGTGGTTATAATCGATGGGGTCATGAATGAATTATCATTGAGTAATCGTTAGAAGGATCGACGTTTGTAGCACTGTCACTTTGAATAATATTTAAGTAAGGTGAATTACGTTAAACCAACCATTGTGGGTTAGAGTTAATGGTTAAGTTTGAACCATAGGCATATCGAATTGTCATTATTTCAGGAAGAAACTATAAAGTTAATTAATCTAGTTGTAGAACGTTGCTAAAAGATATTAGAGCTTTCCAATGCCGGTCTTGTGACTAGTAGGCTTAGCGAGCATGGTTTTAAGACTTTGAGTCCTAACCAAATGCATGCACAATATTCATTTTCAAAATAATAATAATAATAATATTAATAATAATAATTGCACCAAGTATTCAATGTATGTCAAAACTTTTTTACCTGTCACGTTAATTATTCTAAATAATACTTTAGCACACTAGAGTATCTGAGTATAGCCCATTTTTCCGAAAATTCCTAAATTGTTTTAGTTGCATAAGATTTGCATAGAAGTTTTATTAAGAATTTTCTTCATACTGCGTTACTGGCATTGCATATTTTTGAAATGCATGTTGTATGCGAATTTTGAATTTGAAACTGAGAGGAGTTGTTCCATATTTTTTACCCAAGGGCATATTTTGTTACGATTTTTGAGAAACTATTTGTGTATGAGAGATTCAGGGTCAAGTTTGAAATGCATGAAACTACTGTATCTCCTATGGTTGTTTGCAAGTTCTATTGGAGTTTCGTTTTACGACGTTTTTTTGACTCTAGGATGAGATTTTTAAAATTAATGGATTCGCTTATTGTGTGTGTTTGTGTATAAGCTTTTATTGAGAATTTTAGCTTATACAATTTTGTTTTGCGGGACGAAGGTTTTAATGGCGTTTAGTTTATAATTTTCCTTGAGATTTGTACGAATGCATTTTGTTGCATACTATTTTAGTGCACAAATCTAATTACATGCATAAGGTGAGTAAGTGTATGTTAGGACTATATCAGTCCATTTAAAAAGGTTTATTGAACGTATTTTTGTTGATGACATTATTATTTGGGGTAATAAATGTGCAACTTTCAACCTGGTTTTATATGCGTGACATTTGTGGCCGCTTTGCACGACTACCTAGTTGTAGTGGTAATCTTCATGTGTGTGTAAAATTGATTATAGAGATTTTATGCTGGTAAATCTTTTAAGGTCGTAAATTGGCATATTTGTTAAATTTTGTACTTGAAAAACCTTAAACTCATTAGACCCACATATTTAAACCTTTTTGTGAAAGAAGTTGTAATTAAGGACTAGAGGATTCCTTGGGAATTGAAACGTTGGGAGATCCAACTTGTGGTTGGTTTTCAATTTCGAGATTTCAGTTTGAAAAGTTGATGCATAAAGTGAATTTTGAGGTATTAGACTTATGGGTCATTTTGGGTTAAATATGTGGTGGTCATTCATTTCGGTAATCTTCAGGTTGGAGACCATGTCGTTGTCTGCTTTGATTGAGTTGATTTGAAGAGTCGTTTGATGGACATCAATGTTTATGTGTTGGTGATGTGTCTCCTTGGTGGGTCTTCGCCAAAGGAGAAGTTTTGATGGTCTGTTCATTAGTGATGCATAGATTGAATTATGGATCTAGGGTTGTATCGAGCTAGACTAGGCTAGTGGTTAAGAGTTTCGTCATGGAAGGGACGATAACTATTTTACGATATTGATTTGGAGGAATCTAGTACGAAGGTCTAAGGTAAACCTTAAGCGATGTCATTTTATTGAAGAGTCTTTGTTTTGTCGAAGTTAAAGTATCGACGCCCTAGTGACAACGGATGGTACATTTTGGGATGGTCGTGCAAGATTCCTTTATGATCCTGATAAAGTCAACATAGTAGTGAGTACTCTAATTCGAAAGGGCTAAGTAATTTTTTCGAATCATCTTCTGCGAAGATTGTCACAGTGTTAGGGGCAAAGGGGTGAAGTGTATCTCAGTTGATACAGGTTATTAGCAAAATTTAAGATGTGAATTCATTTTGGGGCAGCAATAATGGAATTGAGTAGTTGAAGTCGAAGCTACTCTCGAAATAGTATGAACCACCTAAGCTTGGGAGGCAGCCGAAGTTATAGGATTGGAATTTGATTCCGTAGGGTTCAATGTTCCTCCCAGTATCAGTTTGAAATATCGAATGTTGAAATTGAGTTAATGATGGTTCGTTATGAGATTCAGCTTGAAAATTTAGTTCTGAAAATAGTTGAGTTCTTGCTTGAGGTTAAATGATGCCGTGACACTCCCTTGGAAGTGGAGCCAGTTGAGTTGTCAAAAGTGCCGTTGTTTGAGGTTTGCACCCTTGGATCCATATCCTTTTTGAGATGGAAAGATTACGAGCCATCTTTCGGACTTGCTCTTCACGTTTTATAGTATCCTTGAACCGTCTTGTGTATATCCATTGATCTGAGCATTTTGTAGGAAGGGAAAAGATAAAATAATATTATACTATGGAAGGACTCACTTGTCAAAGTTTGGTTATGGTTGAATAGGATCGAGACTGTGTGTGGAATCGGAAAAATATGGCGAGTTTTTGTAGTTGTCGCTCTGAGCAGTGCTAGATTTCGAGGATGAAATCTACTTTAAGATTGGGAGGATTGTAACACTCGTATTTTTATAAATATTGCCCATTTCAGAATTGCAGGAATTATCTTTGAATTCGATGTCAATTTGGGAAATAATCATTGAAGCATGTTTATTTAATATCGGGTTGGTTCGCGTCAAAATAAGATTAAATATGGTGAAATCTGAGCCTCCGAAGGTACGCAAAGTGTGATTTAACTGTGGGGATCTCCAAGAGAGCAATGTGATTGTTTGGTTTGAAGGAGCATTCTTCAATACCAGAGTGTACGTTCACAACACATGCCATTTCTTTTTAAGAACAAAAAGAAATAGAACAATATACGAATGTTTTAGTCACAAAGCATTTTAGAATAAAAGTTTGAAGGATAGACTTTTCATTCGAAAAACCAAAAAGAAAGTAGGTTTTTGAGAAGATTTTTAAGAAACAAGGTTGATATAAATCAAGAAAAAAAAAATTTATACAACTTATGTTGTTTGTATTTGAAAGAAGAAATAAAAAGTTAAAAATACAAACAAGTTTCTTTGAAGATTGACAATCAAGAAATAGAAAACAAACATGTTTTTGGAAAAAGAAATGAAGAACCGGTTTGTGTTTGAAGTGTTCTTGGTGTTCTTGCTTAACAAAGTATATAGAGAGGAATCGAGTATATTTTAAGAGCGCAAAGAGTCAAATAATGGGAAAAGAGGTATTTATAGGTGAGATGAGATAGAAAGAGGAGAAGAAAATGACGCTTCCAAAAGATATGCAATTACGATATTTTTGCACGTCATTTGAGAGTGACTGGTTTGGGAAGAGTAATGGACAACGTGTGTCAAAAAGAAGCACGTGAAATACGTCCATTAATTTTAAAAATAATGACATCATAAAATATGACCGTTCATTAACCTTTTCCTTTAAAACATATTGATCATTGAATAAGGAAAGTGTTCAGTGATAGTTTTATGATTTTTAGAAAGAAGAAATAAGTAAACATACCTTAGAGAGAAAGATACATTTGACTAAAGAGTTCAGTGATAGATTAAGAAGCACTGAATCATTTCGCTGTGTAGCACTGAGTGATGCTTAGCGCTAAGAAGGTTAATCCTCAATGTTCAGCATTCTAAGTTTGCTGACTAAAAGATTAAATCTTGTTCCATCAAGAGGTTTATTGAACAAGTCAGCTAGTTGGTACTCACATGATCTATGATAAAATGATATCAGATCTCTATGTTGATCATCTCTCTTAGTGATTTGATGATTGTAACAACCCTAAACACCACATTTGCATATAACACATATTTCATTACATAGAAACATAGTTTATATCACAATGTCCCACTAGTACAAGGATTCTTATATGTACAAAATTTACATATGAAAAATTCCAAAACAAAATCCTGTACTATCACATGTAATACAACATGTATCTTCAAAATAAACAATCTTAAGCAGATCTTCAAAAGCAGATAACATGTTAGGAAAATAATCATATTTTTCATTTTCCCTTATTATCCCTGGACCCCGCCATTCCTGCATTTCATAATTTTAAAATAGAAAATGAGGGTTAGACCAGAAGGGTCTAGTGAGTGAATCCCTCCTTTGCAAATGCAGGGTGATAAACACCTAAAATATAATAAAATATCTTTGCTCAGGAATATTTATAATACAATCAAATAAAGCAGTCCTCAATGACATGTATAGAATAAACTCAAGAATCTCAATTCTATTATAAAATATATCTGCTTAAAGATCCAACGTTCCTAAAATGAAACAAATATTGTAACCAAAGTTTCTTTGAATCATCAGACTAAAAAGACCAGAATTCCTCTGAAAAGATTTAAGGCAATACTTGCCCTTTATGACAAACCATTTACCCCTTCCTAATAACGTCTAAATTATTATTTCTAATATGAATAATATCTCTAATTCATCAGGTCACAAAGAAATGATGACTCAAATCTATTAAATCCAATTAGTAATAATAATAAGAGTTATAATAATATCCACATATGACAATGCCTCCCTTATTTCAAATACACATCTCCTTGATATGCCACACTTATTCCTCCACCAAAACAGGGTTACTTATCAGAACAGACAAAAGTCACAACGTCTGAAAGTACCCATTCTCAGTTCCAAGCCAGAACAGTGAAGCATTACACATAGTATGCCCGTCCCCCATCAGCGTATTTTTTTGTTTTAAACGCCCGACCGATAGCGAAGTAGTACCGTGAGGGAAGGGTGAAGTGCAATTATATCCATTTTTGGGTAGAAATTCTTTAGTAGCGTATTCAATCAAACGGGTAATTTTGCATTATCAATCAAAGAATATTGAAAAAAAGTCACCACGTCTGGGGGAACTACCTCTTAAAACAACAAGTTTCATACTAAAACAGACTTACGTCACCACGCTTGGTTGGAACATATCTTTTATTATATAAAATACACTTTTTATAAATCCACAATTAAACCCAATAATAGACATTATTTTAAAAAAAATTATATAAATGTCTAAAATATTCAACATTTGAAAATTATCAAATATAAGTCACCCGGATAAGTTATCCGGACAACACTGTCCCTTCTTGTCCGATATACTAATCCGGACAACACTTGGTCGATTTAAGACTAAATCGCATGGCTCATGTCCGGTTTAAGGCAATTCGGACAACACATGATCGATTTAAAACTAAACCACATGACTCGTCTGGTTTAAGGCAATCCGGACAACACATGATCCGTTTAAAACTAAACCGCTCAATACGTGATCTGTTTATGACTAATCTGCACGACCCTTAAGCGATTTAAGGCTAAATCGCACAATACTTGGTCGTATTCATACTTCTCCGTTCAAACACCTTTTTCCGGTTTACATATTTCAAGATTCTACCAACTCATTAAATCGCATGACTCTTGAGCGATTTATAACTAAATCGGACAACACGTGTCCGGTTTAAAACCAATCCGGTTACCTCTTATCCGGATAAAACCCTAAATCGCACAAGTTAATTTTAAAGACGTTATGCAGTTCTTTCAACAACAATTAACCAAAACTTAAAAGAATATTTTAGAAATCACTCACCTTATGCAATTACTTTGATTTTGAAGAAGATTGCAAAACTCCCCTTGAATATTCGGACAACACTTAACTTGAAAAGCTCTCAAAATTCTAAAAGAAGCAGAGAAAAACTTGTTTGTTCATATAAAGCCTCTATTTATACTTTCCAAATACATAAAGTCGGTCAATCCCCCCCATTCACATGCATGTATATAAAAGTTTATGCACACATATGCACATGCATGCTTATTGATGCATACATATACATATACATATATACATAACATACACATACTCATATATATATATATATATATCCACATATTATGCATGTATCCTTATGCATAAAATACACATACTCACATATTAATTTTTACATAAGCATGTATCCATATAAACAATTAAGTCATATAATAAATATCTTGCGTAATAATCATAACCCGGTTATCACATGATAATCTCTTTTACCTTATACGAAGTATTTTATATTTATGTCTTTCAGTTCCAGCGATCATCACCGAGTCTGTTAAGTGATTGTTGAGAATATATAATGTAATCCAACAGCGACAGTGATACTTCTAGAAGACAAAACTCACACCAAAGAACCTGTTGATCCTCTCTCTCAGTGATTTGATGATAATCCTTTTTTCCTTTCACGTTGTATTTGTGTTTTTGTATTTTCAGTTCCAGCGATCATCATTGAGTATGTTTAGTGATCGCTAAAGAACTTGTATTGTAAATTCATCAGAGACATCAATACTTCAAGAAGACAACACTCACACCAAAGATCCTTCAGCGAACGTCGAAGACTGAAACTGAAGATTAGAGATTGGCAAGTACGTGATCTGAAGCGGTATTCAGTGATTACAAGCCTGTCTACATATGTGTGAAGACTGCTCTAGCTTCAGCGAATGATGATGAGACCTCCATGTCATTCCAGCATTCAGCGATCAAAGGAAGCTTGTTTAGCATGATTGTTGTTTTCTTGTCCTTATGCACACAAAGGACAAACCCATACCCTTGACATGCACTCTAAACCTACCATATTGCATTAAATGATCATTTAATGCACTGGGTATAAATAGAAGTGTTTCTTCTCCA
>NW_020201770.1:48007-49215 GCF_001531365.2 Cynara cardunculus var. scolymus
TCGACAAAGAATATTCTAATTCTGAAACCTTGACTAAGTTTCTAGAATGCCTTCCTGAGTCTTGGGATACCTTTTCCATGTGTCTCAAGATGTCAAATCACATGTCCACTCTTTCTCTTTCTACCTTATACGGGATTCTACTTAACCATGAGCAATCTCGTCAACTGAAAAGAAATCTTGTAAAAGATTCCAGGGATATGAAAAGCTCTCCTTTAACTTTGATCTCTGAAGCTTCTTCAGTTGAAACTTCTACTCCTTTTGTTTCTACTCTACCTCCCGTGGTCATCACAAAGATAGATTATTCTGAGGACATTCCTGAATCTGATTTAACAGATTTTGATGAGTCCCTGCACTCTTGACTAAGTTATTCAGGAGGTTTGCCAGTAAAAGCAATTTCTGCAGATCTCCTCAGCTATCCCTCAGGGAGAAACCAAAGTCTGAAAGAATAGACAAGGCTTCAGCTGTCTGTTACAACTGTCACCGGCCCGAACATTTTGCAGGTGAATGCAGATCGAAGAAGACTGTGACACCATCTTCTAAAGCCTCTTCTTCCTTCAGGACTAAAGATGATAAATACTTAAAACTGAAGGAAAAATACAAGAAGATGAAGAACAACCAGCGAAAGGCTAAAGGCCTTATTGCTGAAGAGCATGACTGGGCTGAATCATCTGATGAATCATCTTCTGACGAGGAAGATAAAGCTTAYGTCTGCTTGATGGCCATTGATGCTGATGAAAGTTCTTCTAAGGCATCTACATCTTATGAGCCATCTTCTGTTACTCAAGTATGTACCCTGAATGAACCTTCCTCTAGTCTTTCTACACTAGATACGCTGACGGTTGACCTTTACAATGCCCTCAATGGCAAATCTAAAGCTGAAATGCTTAACGTTGATCTTCATGAGCAATTAAAGATTTGTCATTCTAAGATCAAAGAACTGACCTTTGTTGAGGAAAATCTTAAGGATCAGGTTATTGTAAACCAAGCCATCACTGTTGAATATGAAAAAGCTGTCGCTGAGCGTGAGCGAGCAATCGCTGAACTCAAGGCTGAGAAAGCTACCATTGAAGGATGGTGCAAAACTTCTCTCAAGGCCTCTGAGATCATTAACGCTCAGATCCCTGCCAAGAAAATGACTAGTCTAGGATTCTCCTATGATCAGGAAGAATGTGTTAAAGACAAGTCCATGCTTAAATTTGGTACTTTTG
>NW_020201771.1:0-12189 GCF_001531365.2 Cynara cardunculus var. scolymus
CAAGCTTTAAAGGCATCTCTGGCAGAGGCTCAAGCAAGGAAGGGCAGAGGCCCCATCCCTCACAGAGCAGGAGAAGGCTCTTCATCACAATTCCCACAAGTCCAAGAGACGTCCACGGGTACGTTTGACGCTCTGCAAGGAACCGTCAAACCCATCCTTGCAGAGGGGTCAACCTAGAGGCCAATTCTAGAAGAAAAGGAAGCCAAGGTGCCAGAGTTCGCCATGGTAGGAAGGGCTTCTGAAATATTCGAATCAATGAGCAAGATTCCAATGCCAAAAGTCTGAACAGAGCCCGTTACTACTATAAAAGAAATTCAAGTGTGGAGGTACTCTGCAGCAGACACAGAGCCTCCCTATGATCCAGAGCTTACAGGGATCGCTTCTGCCGCTGCCAAGTTCCAGTTCTCTAAGCTCACAAAGCCCCGTGAGCAAGTCTTCTCAAAGCACGTGATCACTTCCATAGAGACAATTTGTCCAAGGACTATGCTAAAGAAGACGATGCTCTATGCTCAGTATGTAGTAAGGAGGGAAGATGGCAACCTTTATACATTCACAGACACTGACCTCCACAACCTCTATGTGTTTGATGTTATCTACATGCACAAAATTCTCAACATCTACATGGAGAGGAGGTCAAGCTACTCAATATCGCTCAGAAGGCTGTTTGAGGTCATGCGCGCACAAGTAAGATATTACAGCCAGAAGGACTTCGAGCTCGCGGTAAGGTTGGTGCAAAGAGATCTAAAGATCTCCCATCCATACAGCAGGCCTGGTTGGATACTTAGGTATCATCCAAACTCCATTATTCACAATCCCATTTTTGGGTTTGTGTACTTGGATAAGGATGAAATCCTAAGGTTCTATGATCCAACAGAATCACATAAGTACTCTACAAAGACGTTAGAATGGATATTCAGAAGAGCAGCGACAGAGGTGGAAAGAGGACATCTTAGGATGAGCGAAGTGTCTCGCATTTTGGAGGCGATCAAGATGAAAATCAATTTCAGAGAATGGATCTTCAAAGTCTACAGAATGATCAAGGCTGATATGCTATACACAGTAGATGACTTTCCAAAATCTGTCGTTTCATAAACCTTCTGTACCAGTTTTTGGCCTATGCATCACAGTTTTGTAATTCAATTTTGTAATTCAGTTTTGTAATTCTTTTCATTATGTAATTCTTTTCAGAGGATGATCTTTTATCTCCTCTTGTAATTCTTTCAATTAAGTCATTTCTTGCATTTAAAGTTCCAATTTTACTTTTTCATACTTAGGGGGAGATTGTTAGCTCTCATTTCATTTAATGTAAAAGTATGGAAAAAGTAAATACAGCAAGTGTTGACAGAAGAGGTTCTACCACAGAAGACCACAGAAGACCACAGAGGACCAACGTTCAATCGTACAAGTCTAGAGTGACAGAACCTCTGTTGTCTATCACAGAGGTTCTGGAAACTGGTCCTCTGTAAACAAAGCGTACAAGTCTAAGATGACAGAACCTCTGTTGTCTATCACAGAGGTTCTGGAAGATGATCCTCTGGAATCAAGTGCTCTAAAGTCACATCCAGCAGAGCCTCTGGGATGGCTCACAGAGGGTCTATAGTTTTATCTTCTGTGAAGAACTTCTTTACTGTTTTACTTAGGTTAGTTAGCTGCTCCTGCTTATCACGTGACTATGTTTGTAATCTGCTTTATTTGAACGACTTAGATGAATTTGTAAGTCTAGATCATGTCAAAAAAGTCGTTAGGAACGAGTATAAATAGCAGCGTAGGCCTTTGTAATTAAGTGTTCTTCCGTATTGTATTGTTAATATTTTCAATCAATTGAAAATCATTTGAAGCTACTCTCTCATTGTTCATCATTCTTCAACTGTGTTCTTCATTAATTGTTTACTCTGTTTGTTCTTATTGTTTCCGCTGCACTGTTAATGTTTAAAGATCATCCAGAGTATTTGATTAATATCCAAAACTGAGTTAATCGATCCTATCATGTTAGATCTGGGATTAACAGAACCGTTGGCTAGAACCGATGTCTTACAGACATTATCCTGGAAAGAATTTGTGAATCGATTCAAGGATCAGTTTTTCCCTGAGACGGCTGTACGACAAATGGAAGAAGATTTTCTGAAATTGGAACAGATAAACAAAACAGTTCGAGAGTATACTGAAAAGTTTATTGAATACTCTCGATTTGCTGAACTTTATATTTCATCGGAATCCAGGAAGGTGGAAAGGTATATTTGGGGACTGAAACCCTCGATTCGTGAATTTGTAATTGCTATGAATCCCAATACCTTCTCATTAACTGTGGATGCGGCCGAAATAACAAAATGAAATAAGAATCGACAAGCAGAAGAGAAGGTTGTGGAGAAGGAAAAATGGGAAGGGCCTTCATCAAACTTTCGAGGGCCTAAAGTAGTAAGATGTGATAATAGAGTTGAACAGAAGGTCGGTGAGAAAGTCTATTCGCAATGCTGACAGGTTCATCAAGGTGAATGTAAGATGGACCCAAGGAAGTGTTATAAGTGCGGTGAAGCGGGCCATTTGTCAAGGAATTGCCCAGCCAACTGAAGATGTTTCAATTGCAATTCTTCGGACCATATACGACAAAACTGTCTGTTGTTAAGTACTCCATAGCTGACAATGGGGAGTAATGTATCGGGTACTCAGGGAAGACCTACTATAACTAGAGAAGGGCAAGGAGGGGCATGGGGACGGTCCATCCAAATGGCGAAAAATGAGGTAGAGGCATCAGCAGATGTAGTAACAGGTACCTTCCTTCTGAATTCTATACGTGCTAAGGTGTTATTTGACTCTGGTGCAACTTTTTTGTTTGTGTCACCATCGTTTGCTCAAATTGCATGTTTGAATTATGTGCTACTTGATGACCAATTAGTAGTTAATACTGCTAATAGTCAGGAATCTGTTACTAGTGTATTCAATAATTGTATTATTGTTATTGAGGGGTGTGAGCTACTGATTCGGTGATCGTCAGAATCACCATACTAGTATTTTAACTGTGATAAAAGCTCAAAAGTGTATCCGGAAGAAGTGTCAGGGATGTTTGGCATATGTGATTGATGTGAAGAAAGAGAAAGGAAAAGGGAAATCGATTCCGATTGTTAATGAATATCCGAAAGTCTTTCCAGAAGATTTGTCTGGGTGACCGCCAGACCGAGTTATCGAATTCAGAATTGATCTCCTACCAGGGGCAGCACCTGTAGCAAAGGCGTTGTATTGGTTAGCTCCGTCAGAACTGAAGGAATTAGTTGCTCAACTAAAGGATTTAACAGATAAAAGATTTATTAGACCCAACACTTCATCTTGGGGTGCTCCGGTCTTATTTGTTAAAAAAAAGATGGGTCTATGCGAATGTGTATAGGTTATCGTGAATTGAACAAGTTGACAATTAAAAAACAAATACCCTTTGCCAAGGATTGATGACTTGTTTGACCAATTGGTGGGAGCAAGTTATTTCTCTAAGATTGACTTGAGGTCGGGATATCACCAGCTAAAGGTCAGGGAGGAAGACATTGCTACGACAACTTTCTGAACTAGGTACGGGGATCATGAATTTCTAGTTATGCCATTCGGCTTAACTAATGCGCCTACAGCCTTTATGGATTTGATGAATAGAGTATACAAGGAATATATTGATAAATTTGTTATTGTATTTATCGATGATATTCTTATATACTCTAAGACCAAAGGGGAACACATAGAACATCTTCGTCTGTTAGTCCCACTTTTGATGATCAATCTTCAATCATCATAACTATGGCAGAATCTCAGATCTAACATTCAAGAACATTGAGATGAATATTTGAGAGAGAAAGTCAAACTTCAAAGCACTAGTCAAACCTCTTATTACATAATGTATTTTTACAAATGAGCTCTCCTACAACAATTACAAGACAAACTCCTATTTATATGGTCAAACATTTAAACATAGTCAAAGTCAAACCTGTCTAAGAAAAGTCAAACACGATGACTTTTACAATTATAGACAATATTTAACTTTCAAGACGAATACAATTTAATACTGATTTTCAGTCCTAACATTCTCCCCCTCTGTATTATGACTTGAAAGAAATTTTGCGCTTTGAGTCCTATTTGAACTTTGAAACTTTAAGCACATTATGTCTTCTAATAAAGAATTCTTCAACATGAAATCTTCAAACGATCAACTGTTGAGATAGATCTTCTAGCATTCTCCCCCTCGAATGTAGAACCACAATGATCTTCTCTTTTGACAATGTTGAACAATAATCAACAAAAACAATGTACAAGATGTGATCTTCAAAGGATCTTCAGAATTAATCTTCAGACTTTTTCTTTGTAAACTTTTGAAACATTGATCTTCTCATTCAAAAACTCTCAGTCGAGGTAGCGTATGAATAATCTTTCTGTGATTATCTTCAATCGCACTTCTTTTGAGTCTTTTGCCAAATTTGAAGTTACTCCTCCTTGATCTTTCCATCAAATTCCTTTAAAATGTTCGGAAATGAATATTTCATTCATTATTGAATATACTCCCCCTTATGATGAAATGAGAATCATTCCATCATACACAAGAATGAATGAAACTTTCCGTATAAGCCGTCAATTCATAATAATGTAAGTAGATCTTTGCAAATCCACTTGTTTAATCTTTTCAGATTAAGGGAATGGGAAGATAACATCCAATTTCAACGAATGAAATTGTTTACAATCTTATAAAAAGATTGGCCTGTGAGTATAACAGATATACTCAGTACAACGAATGTATTGTATATATGAGACTTTTTGATGCTCATCTCACCAGGTCTTCCATTCAATCATTGATAGCTAAAAAATAGCATATCTATGGATGTTTTGGCAAATTAACCTATAAAATGCTAAATCTGTGTAGTGTAGAAGAATAAAGCAACATATGCTTCTGTTTAGACTCAAAAAGATAAATTGTATGGACTACACAAATTTATCAGACTCAAATAGTGATCAAAAAGACTTGAAGGGGGGGACATATATCCTTCTGATTTCAATATCAACTTTCTCCGAATGAGAAACTGATAGATGATGAGCTGCATGCCCCAAATATTATTGAAACATTTATCTGTTGAGAGATAAATGAGTAGTTGGTGGGGTTGTGACAAGAATTGGCCTGGGCTTTACCTTTTTCAATATTAGTCTCCAAAGAATCGAGAACTAATAGATTATGTAGTATGCCCAGATTATATAAGTTTGGAACAGGATTTTCGTATTCTTTTAATCCTGACACAACTCTCGTCAATTCTTTTAGCTGACAACAACTACCCCTCTCTTTTTCATTTTAGTCTTGTCACACAAACCCTTTTGTATTTAAAGCTCACTCAGATGTGGTTGTCCTCTTCGGTAGGTCTGTCGGTTTTGACATTCCATAGAGGTATTTCTGATAAGCACTCAGTCCCTCCTAAAATTTTGCATTATGCACATTTGATCACAATGGTTGATCAAAAATATTATTTCTTTAAAGCAGAATGATCAGATAAAATTTGATGAAAAAAATTTGGCTTTAAGCACAATTAATAAAAGAATTATGCGATAACAATTCGATTATTTGGTATGTGAGAGAAATGAATGAAAATCTGTAAGAACAAGTTTACAGATTCTGWTATTAAAAAAATGAATGTATATGAATCAATGTAAAGAAAAAATATCAGAGAACAAAAACAATGAATACAAACGAGTGTATTATCACCGAAAAAGATTTTCATATAAGAGACGTGATAATAAGAGTTTGAAGAATAGCTGAAACAGGTATTGGAGTTATGTACGATGAGAAATTACACAAGTATAATCTCAGGAAATACCTGTTCAGAGAATGTACTCATTTCAGAAAACATTTCCATTTTTCAAAAACATTTATTCAAGAATTCTAGAGTCTCCCCCTAGAAAACAGGTTTAAGTAATGAATCAGTTAAGCTCAAAAAAATTTTGAAGAAAATATTTTAAGTACGGGTTCTAAACTGAGTTTTTAGAAACCACACTCGGTAAAGCACGGGTTCTAAACTGAAATGTTCAGAAGCCTCTGGAATAAATTACAACTCCCACTGCATTGGTGTATCACTGAAATGATATTCTGATCAGCACAAAATTGACACACCTGCAAAATCAGATCAAGTAGATTTTGGTACCCAAACGAACTTGGGTCCTAATATGTTAGTATCAGGTTGGGGTATGTTGTAACTTCCAAACCATTTATTTCTATAAGATATTTTCTTTTCAGCACTATGAAYAGGATGATCAGGAATAAAATATGAACCGTACCAGTAATTGTGATCATACCTGTTCTTACCATTCGAATTAGTCTGATATCTGTTGGTTGTAYTCCATCTRTTATAGCTCTTCTTATTCACAAAATCTGTTGATTTACATGTGGAGCACATGATTCTTCTCTTGCTAAGATCAATCAAATCAAAAGTGGATCTCACAAAGCAAGGAAGATTGTTAGTAACAACAGAATTCTGAGATAAAACAAATTCAGACTTATTAACCCAAATGCTTTTAATCTTTGAAGAGTAATTGGGTGATATAATGACATACCCTTGATAATACTGATTAGAACGAGAATAGTTCTTAGAAACATTAGTTTAGGACGACTTGAATAACTGTTCGAATAGGAACAATTATAAAAGCTGGCTTTACACTGTGATTGAGAACCAGTTGGACTTTTAGCACACGAAAAGTCTTTGACTTTTCGTTCATCTTCACCATAGTTCTTTTTCATTTGCTGAACTTGAGGCTCTTGGCTTTTACGAGATCCAAGCAAGTCTGCTAGAGTCCACATTTCCAAGTCTAAGGTGGCCTTCATGGACATGGTGAGGTGCATCCACTCAACTCCAAGGCTCTTCAAGAATAACGAGTTATTGTCGTCTGCCGTTTTCATTACTCCATACCTCTTGCACCTGCTAATCAAGGTATTCAATCTAGAGTATGTGTCCGACAGAGATTCACCTTCTTTCGCCTTGAAGCTGTGGTACTCGTCAATGCAAATTGATCGATTGTTCTTGAGTGTTTTCTTACTTCCTTCAACCTGCTTTTCTAATTCTGCCCAAATATCCATGGACAGTTGACAGTGATCGATGCATTTGAAGATTTCGTGAGGTATTGCCATAATTAACAATCGTTTGCACTTGCTACCCAATTCAACCATTATTTTGTCCTCATCACTCCAGTTTGCAATAGGACGTGGTTCGTAATGCTCAGAAATTTCTGGAGTTGTTCCAGTGGCTGGAACTCTTGGAATTAAGTTCATGGGGACATAAGGAGGATTATAAAGAAATTCACACATCCTTGGGTGAATTCCCTCCAGAAAATTAACCATTCGCACTTTCCATTGAGGATACTCCTCACGAATGAGTGTAGGAGGTTTTGATTGCGAACCAGTGCTCATGAATGATGTATTGGCCAGATTCGCCATTGAAAAGAAGAAGAAAAATAGGAAWAAGAARAAACTGATAARATAGAGTAAAACAGGGTAACCTGAAGAAGAAGACTGGTGTTCTAGAACAAATGTAGATTAATATCAAGAACAGAATTAATCAAATAAGAATTTGATTCCTTCTTTGATACCAATTGTTAGGACCTGTAAACTCAGTTTTGATATTAACCAAATACTCTAGATGATCTTTAAGAACAATAACAGTGCAGCGGAAACAATATATGAACAAACAGAGTAAAAAATTAATCAAGAACACTCAGATGATGAATATGAAAAACACGAGAGAATAGCTTCAAATGATTTTTAATTGATTGAAAAATATTGACAATTACAATACAGGAAGCACACTGAATTACAAAGACCTAGCTGTTATTTATACTAGTTCCTAACGACCTTTCTGACATGACCTAGACAAGTGAAATCATCAAAGCCGTCCAAATAAAGTCGATTACAAACATAGTCACGTGAGAAGCACGTGCAGCTAACTAACCTAAGTAAAAYAGWAAGAAGAGGTTYTCCACAGAAGATGAACCGCAGACCCTCTGTGAGCCATCCCAGAGGCTCTGCTGCATATGACTTGTAAGCTCTTGATAACAGAGGACCATTTTCCAGAACCTATGTGAGAGACAATAGAGGTTCTGTCAATCTTGACTTTTACGAATGATCATCTTCTGTTGTTGGTCCTCTGTGGTCTTCCGTGGAATGAACCCTTCTGTCAACACTTGCAGTAATACTTTTTCATACTTTTACATTAAATGAAATATGAGAGCTAACAACTCTACTAGAGGGATCAGAAGATTTTGTAGTATATAGTGATGCTTCAAAACTGGGATTGGGATGTGATTTAATGCAGAGAGGAAATGTAACTTCTTATGCATCAAGACAATTGAAGGATCATGAAAAGCGGTATCCGACTCATGATATGGAATTAGCTGCGGTGGTATTTGCTTTAAAAATCTGGAGACATTATCTTTTGGGGACAAAGTGCCAAATCTATACAGATCATAAGAGTCTATAACATTTGTTCAGCCAGAAAGAACTGAATATGCGGCAGCGGTGATGGATTGAACTTGTAAACGACTATGATTGTGAAATCCTCTACCACACGGAAAAAGCCAATGTGGTAGTTGACGCTCTGAACAGGAAAGAAATGAGCGGAACTATTAAAGTTGTAGCAATGAGAATGAACATAGTCCCTGATATTCATAAAGAGATTCTGAGATGTCATAAAGAAGCCATGAAAGAAGATTTTGTCAAAACAGAAAGGTTGGGTAAGATGATTTCAACTCTGGAACCAAACGATGAAGGAATTATGTGCTTTCAAGGGCGAATTTGGGTACCGTATTTTGGGGATATCCGGAGCACTATATTGAATGAAAGCCATAAGTCCCAATACTCTATTCCCCCAGGTACCAAGAAGATGTACAGGGATTTTAAACCTTTTTATTGGTAGATATGTGGAACAATGTATAACATGTATACAAGTGACGATTGAGCATCAAAAGCCATATGGGAGTCTTAAATCTTTAGAGATTCTTGTGTGAAAATAGGATCAATTACAATGGATTTCATCATAAAATTACCTCGAACTCCAAAGGGGTATGACGCGATCTGGGTAATTATTGATCGCCTATCTAAATCTGCGCATTTTCTACCTGTAAGAGAGAATTACTCTTTAGAAAAGCTGGCACAGGTTTATATCAAAGAGATTGTAACCAGACATGGAATTCCATTATCTATTATCTCTGATAGAGATAGTCGTTTCACTTCGAAGTTCTGGGAAAGTTTGTAGAAAACTTTGGGGTCTAAAATCCGACTAAGCACAGCCTATCATCCGCAAACTGACGGGCAGAGTGAAAGGACTATCCAGACTCTCGAGGATATGTTGAGAAGTTATGCCATAGACTTTGGGGGATCATAGGAAGATCATTTGCCACTGATAGAATTTGCATACAATAATAACAGTTACCATTCCAGCATCCAAGCGGCACCATATGAAGTGTTGTATGGACGTAAATGTCAAACACCGTTGTGTTGGAACGAGGTAGGAGAAAGGCAGTTGACAGGTCCTGAGATTGTTCAAGAGACTTCTGAAAAGACTGAACAGATCCATTAAAGAATTAAAACAACACAAGACCGTCAAAAAAATTATGCTGATAATCGTCGAAGGCCGATTGAATTATGTATAAGAGATCTTGTGATGTTGAAAGTATCACCGTGGAAGGGTGTTATCAGATTCGGAAAGAAAGCTAAGCTCAGTCCGAGGTATGTTGGGCCGTTCAGAATATGTAAACGAATTGGGCCAGTGGCATATCAGTTAGAGTTACCAAAAGAACTAAATCTGATCCACAACACTTTTCATGTATCGAACTTGCAAAAATGCTTAGCTGATCCGAGTCTAGCTGTGCCATTGCCAGAGGTTAAACTAGATAGTAACCTGAACTTTGTGGAAACACCAGAAGCCGTGATTGATAGAAAGATCAAGGTGTTGAGAAATAAAGAGATCAGTTTGGTTAAAATACAGTGGAAGTTTCATAAAGGACTAGAAGCAATTTGGGAATTGGAATAAAAAATGAGATCAGAGTATCCGTGGCTCTTTGAATAAAGGAATTCCGGGACGAAATTCTTTTGAGGGGTGGATAATGTGATAACTGAGTCCTGGTTATCACCCGAGGTAATTAATATGTGATTATTTGATAAATGATTGTGTGACAGTATGATAAATTGTTATATTGATCATGCAAATATGTGAAACTATGTGCATAAGTGAGTATGTAGTAAATATGTGGATATTAATATACACTATTAATGAATGTGTGCATAAAAATGTGCATGTGTGCATGAGTGTAAACATAGATATATGATGGTATGAATGGATGTATGCATGCATATGAAGGCTGTAGTAGCCGACCTTCCTGTTGAGGAAGGGTATAAAAAGAAGGTTAAGCTTTCATTATTCTCTTCTTGCCATTTTGGAGAAATGTTGTGCTATTTAGAAGAGTGTTGATCGGATTTCTTACCATTAATTGGATTTTTGAAGTTGGACTCAGCCTTGCTTTCATATTTGCATAAGGTGAGTGGTTAAAAGTTTTGAAAATAGCATGAATAGCCTAATTGAATTATGTTAATATGTGTTACCCGGATTATGTTAAAACCGGATAATGTGTTGACCGGGTTATGATAAATCGGACACTTGTTGTCCGGTGTAGCTCCAAATCGAACATAGTACCATGCGATATAAAGTGTTAGTGGGATTTGAGAAATATAAATCACTTGAAAACATTGAACGGAAAAGTAGGAATACGACTAAGAGGTATCCGGTTTATCTAAATCGGACAAAATCTTAGTGTCTGGACTGTTAAATCGGACAAGGCATTGAGAAAGTTGTCCGAATTGGTAAATCAAACAAGGGCTTATATTGACCGGAGTGGTAAATCGGACACAATGAATAGTGTTGTCCGGATTAGTAATCCGGCCAAGCTTTGACCAGAGATGAAGTCCGGTCAAGTCTGTATTGACCAGATTTGTGTGTTGACTTATGTATTAATCATTATTATGTTGTTCTTTTAACAAGAAATAGGAATTTTGATAAAGATAATTTTGAACTGATAATATTCCATTGACAGCGGTCTATTCAATATGGAAGGAAATAAGGGTGACATATCAAGGAGAGGTGTACCTTTGGATATAAGGGTGGCATTTATATGTGTGATGTATACTATAACTCTTACTATTATATCCTATTAGATTACTGTGATTTGGAATCTTTATTTCTTTGTGATTTAAGGATTTAGAATCAAATTTCTTATTGGAAATCATAGTCTGGATGTTATTAAGACGGAAACAACAGGTTTGGCCTGGAACTTTAAATAAACCTTGTGTTAATTGAAAAGGTTTAAAAGTGGCATTATGATAAACCTGTTTGAGTTTTAGATATGTTAATTGAAAGCTGAGGGATTGGCTTGGAATTGAAAAAGTATTGGTAATATGAGGTATTTGTTCACATATTTGTTATTTATAAGAACCATAGTTTTTAAATAAATGATTTGGTGTTTTACACCCTGCAATAACATAAAAAGGAAAGCTCACTAGACCTTTAGGTCTAACCCTCGTTTTGTGATTTTAAATATGTATTGCTGGTGGTCACAGATCTATAAGAGTTTTAACGGTAACAATTTGAAGAAGAGGGAGGAGGTTGAATACAAACACACAAATTTTCACTTTTTAAATCCCATTATTGATAAAAGAAGATCAATACAGAATTTACAGATTATTGAGGAAGAAGATAAGGTTAATACCTAATCTAAACAATCTAAGAAACACATAGTTGCACATGAAGACATAATGTTGGTCCCGTAAAGGTCTACAAGAAAAGAAACAGTTTGTAGAAAGGGGGGGATGAATACAAACACAATATTTTCAAATTTAAAATATATATTGATAAAGAAGATCAATACAGATTTTACAAGATTGTTTGTGGAAAGATAAGGTAATAAAAACCTATCTTAAGAATCTTTGGTTACACACAATGCTTTAGCAATTATAAGAAAAAAAGTTGCTAAAAGAAAGATCCTTTACTTAAGCTAGAAGATGCTTGAAGTAAGAATTAGGTTAGAGAGAGATGCGCGCTCTCTGCATGGAGAAGAAACATTTCTATTTATACCCAGTGCATTAAATGTCCATTTAATGCAATATGGTAGGTTTAGAGTGTGTGTCAAGCCTTAATAGGA
>NW_020201771.1:12484-16968 GCF_001531365.2 Cynara cardunculus var. scolymus
ATCACTGAATACCGCTTCAGATCACGTACTCGCCGATCTCTAATCTTCAGTTTTAGTCTTCGACGTTTGCTGAAGGTTCTTTGGTGTGAGTGTTGTCTTCTTGAAGTATTGCTGTCTCTGATAGATTTACAATGCAAGCTCTTCAGCGATCACTAAACATACTCAGTGAAGATCGCTGGAACTAAAAATACAGAAACACAAATACAACGTGAATCGGAAAAGGGATTATCATCAAATCAATGAGAGAGAGGATCAACAATTTCCCCTATTTGATGATAACAAGATAACATAAAGAAGGTTATCAAATAATAGTAAGGAAAAAGTTACATTTGAAGTACATGTTCCTTTTTACTATTTTGAGATCTTTTTCAGTTTGGTCAGTCTCAGCTTGAGAAGTTTTCTTAAGTTATATCTAAGAAAATTASAAGKACGRAAAYTGAAACTGAAAGCTTATTCACTGACTTATAGACTGTCAGTGAATGCGAAAAGTAACAACATTGGAACTCATAGACTTGTGTCCCTATTACTTTTTCCAGGGATCTTTTTCAGTGAAGTACATGGACTACTCATTTTATTAATCATAGGAAATAATACAAGTATTACAGTACATGTTCAGAATTTACAGAATGATACAATCAATGAAATAAGATATAGTACATGAAGTTACAAGGAAAAGTGGATTGTTGTTACAAAGAGAATATTATTCTAGAACACTTATATCTATGTAACCATGTATATCTTCACCAAGGTTTCTTCGACATAGGAATTCCCTTCGTATCTTCAGATCGACGACTTTTTCAGGCATGCTATCATCTATCCAGAGCAAAAGATAAACCAAGTGATCCATTGGACATAGATGTAGCTCTGACATTCTCTGAAATCTGACTTCACCTTTATAGTCAAGGAATATAACTCCTAACTCAGGTTTAAAATGCACAGAGTTGGGTATATAGGGACCCTTATCTGGCAAGTCAAGATTCAGCATAGAAATGTCTGTACTCTTATGACCCTTCAGGACTTCATCTAAAGAGAACCTTGTTTCATGTYTGTTCCTTAGGACTGGTCCATCATTAGGATCAGAGAGCTTAAGTTTCTTCTTCCCACCTTTCTTCAGAGTTGGCCGGTCAGGGACCTTGACATACCTGGACATCCTTTTGATGAGCTTGTTAATGGTGTCCTCGATAAGTGTCTTGTGTCTCGACTTTGATTGCTGAATGGCTTGTCTGATCTCCATCGATTCACTGTATCCATAGCGGCCAAGGTAGGAAGGGTACTCGGTAACGACATCAAGATTGTCCCTAGTGATGAGCATTGAGACTATTGTTCCATCGTCTTTAGAACGTCCGCTGATGATTGGGCGGGGACTGAGTCTCTTTTTCAGTTTTGCTTTGCACCATTGCTTATCTTTATCCTCCAGCTTTATCTTTTTCTTGCGTTCAACTTCTGCAATAAAAAAAAGTCTAGCTTAGGCTTGGGCAGGATTCACCATTATCTTGGACTTCTTCTTGGGAAGGACTTTAGCAGCAAGTGACTTGGCCAGCTTTAAGTTGTCTTCAGTATGCTTCTTTTGAAGCTCTAGCTCTTCTTCAGCCCTCAATGCCTCGAGTCTTTCAGCTTAAGATAAGAAGTCAAACTCACCACCACTAGAGGTACGAAGAAGAATTTTTACTCTAGTCTGGTCGAGTGACTCCTTCAGCTGAGACATCTGCTGGTCTGTTGGAGCACAAGAGATGGGTTGATCAGATACCCACTCCAGTCGATCGCATGTTGTTGATGGGATATGAAGTTGATATTCTGAAGTAATCACTACCTAAGAGGTAGAGTCTTCAAACAAGGTATGTTGAGGGGTTTTGAAAAGTACCTTTAAGTTACCTTCTTCAGCGACCACCTTGCCTTTCGACTTGGGGTCCTGGTTCCCTGATGGAGTTGATTCACCTTGCCTTTGCTCCCCCTGGGATGCAGAGTCCCTGAGAGCAACACCTTTGGTGACGGTTGATGGCTTCTGGAACTTGATGGTAAAGTCATATCCATCATCATCGTCGTCGTCACCATCTAGATCATCTCCGGTGTCTRGAATGACAGGTTCATCATCATCTTCATCATCATCTTCTTCATCATCATCAACATCATCATCATCACCAGCAACAGTGATGGTATGGATATCATCTCTAGGGATGGCTTCGACGTCCTCAGCTAGAGCAACTTCGGTGGACGTGATTACAGGAGCAGCAACTGCTTCAGCTCCGAGAGCCTCAAGTTGAATTGCAACTGAAGCTGATACTGGACCAACAGCCTGAGAAGCTGTAGGAGCAGCATCAGATGATTCACCAACATTGGACCTCATCTCCCCCTCTCTGGCTAAGGCTCGAAGGAATTGGCCAGAGAGTTCGTCCAAGCGCTGATGCTGGAAAACCATGGCATCCTCCAGCCTTTGCAAAGCATTGGATAGAGTTGTCATTGCCTCATGTGTCTCATGGAGCTGGTCGCGATCATCGGCAGAGAAAGAAGGTGCAATAATTGTAGCTGGTTGACGGACAGCATTCAGGATTTGTTGAAGAAGACCAGTCTACTGATCAGCTATTGCCTGACCATCGTCAACCCTGCTGTGAAGAACAGCAATGGCGTCGTTGTTGGCGTGAACAGCTTCTTGGAGAGTCTAGATCTGACTCTGAACTTCTTGAACATCCGCCTGGAGGGCAAGGAAGTTCGCATCAAGATCGCCTTGGAGGGGCATCTCTTGGTGAACTTCGTTGATTCTAGAGAGGACAGTATCAACAGCTGGAAGGAGAAGCTTGATATCCGATGACATATCATAGTCATCATCGACATCTTCATCTCCTCCATCAGGAAGGACAGTCGCTCATACATCATCGACATGTGTAAAGACCAAGAAGGGAGGAGAAGAGAAAATGGTTGAGAAGAGACGTGGGTGTTCAGCGGTGGCGGCACTGATATCTACACTTTCAGTGATTTGGGTCACTTAAGTGATTGGTGAAGGTACCACTGATACGACAGTAATGGGAGAAATCATTGAAGAGCTGGGAGGGATAACAGAAGACACCTCGGGGGTACGGCTAGTTTCAATAATTGAAGCCTTTTGAGAGGCCCCAGCTAGTGACATAGTTGTCTCCTTTTTGGCTTTCTTGGCTCTCTGAGGAGAAACAAGAGTTGGTTGAGAGGGTCGTTTAGAAGGGGTTTTGGTGGCTTGGATAGACGCGGGGGGTTTACCCTTGTTGTGACCACCTGAAGAGAAGAGGTAGTGATGGACACAATGGAAGAGAGTGTCACATCACTGTCCCTCAGCTTATGATCCAAAATCCTGGATCCAAGCCTAAAAGCTGGAAGGTTTCCTTCTTTGGGGTAAAGACTTTTGAAGATCTTAGTCAATACCATGGAAAGAAACCTGGTGTAAGGCACCAGCTTTTCTTGCTGGCGCTTGTTCAGCTTCAGCACCAGGTCGTCGAAAATAACCGCAACATAATTTATATTGCGACGCTGAATCACAGAGACGCCTATGATCAAGGCAATCCTGGAGGCCTGGTCCTGACCGCCAGTTTTTCCACCCATGCACTGGATGAAATGAGAAAACAGGTATTGCCAGACGGCTGACATCTTGTTTTTCTCAATCTTCGTCAGGGATTTGAGAGGAGTGCTGGAGTTTCATTGGCCACTGGTAGCCAATGGCATCGAGGAAATAGATGATCTCGGTGGTGGAAGGTTTGCTGTCGAAGGGACCCCTGGGAAGACAAAGAGCTTATCGGAGTGTAGAAACCCCAAAGTTCACTTCCATGCGGTTGAAAGTGAAGTGGATTTGCTCCATAGTGCGTCCAGCTTCGTCTTGAACCTCGACCACCTCAGCAGTGTACCAGAACTGCTGGAGAAGTTCATTGACCATGAGGGGCTCATGGTTGAGAGCATAGCCTAAGGACGACTGTTTGAGGAAGTCCGCCGCCTCTTGGTAAAATGCTCTGGTGGCAGGTATCTCTAGCAAGGCAATGTGGTTGTTGGCCTTGATAGAGTTCTCATCAATGGTGAAGTTGACGTTCTTGGCAGCCATCTATATTTTCTTAAAGAAGTAACATAAACAGGAAGAAACAGATTAGTTAGAAATATACCCAGAGTATAGGTTCAAAGAGTATACAAAAAGTTTTTAAACAAGGAAAAACTTCATTTGAAAAATCCTTAAAGAAATTAGGGTTTTTCAAGTAGAATGAGTATAAAGAAACATATTTGTTAATCAAGAAGGAAATGATTAAAAATCTTCACAGTTCAATGCATTAAGAGAACAAAGTTCTTATGATGTAGAAGAAAAAGAAGATTCTGACCTTTGAAAGTGAAGAGGAAAGGTCGAAAAAGAGGTTTGAAGAGAGTGTTCTTGCTTTGGAGTAATCTTAGCAGAAGTTCGTCTAAAGATTTTGAAAGCATAAAGAGAAAAGTGAAGAAGAAATCTCATATTTATAGGTAAGAGGAGAGAGAAGAAATAT
>NW_020201771.1:18871-23625 GCF_001531365.2 Cynara cardunculus var. scolymus
TCATTAATTTTCTTGGGTTCAACTAAAGAAAGAAAGTTGACAAAGAGACATATATTACCTAGACCTCGACGTGTCTTGATACCTGCATCTATATCACCAAGAATTTGATGAATTAGATGACTTTTAGTCCATCCCTGAGCTGGTAAAGGAGCTTCATCTGAATAGGAATGTTCAGGTATGGAAGATGAGACTTCAACAGTAGTTTCTTCAGCAATAGGGACTATTGCCAAAGGAGTCTCATATTCAGCAACTAAAACAGGTTCAGAAACTGAAGGCATTTAATTCACTGATGGATCATTGTTTGAATTAGAAGAAGGTACACAGCTAATGGGCACTGCAGCGATCTCTGAAGAAGATGCATTGGAGTGACTAGCTACAACTGGAATGATGAGTGGATCATCTTCAGCTTCTGGAGATTCATTGTTAAGAGGAGCACTGTAGGAAGCTTCAGGTTGTCCGTAGTGAGATATCATCCAGTTCTCTAATTCATCYTCMTCAATTGAGATGGGTTTTGAATTAGCAGATTGAGATTCGTCAAAAGTGACATGAATAGATTCCTCTATTGTCTGTCTTCGTTTGTTGAATACTCTGAAGGCTTTGGATATAGAAGAATATCCAAGAAAGGTTCCTTCATCAGCTTTGGGATCGAACTTTCCAAGTTGGTCGCGGTTGTTGAGAATGTAACAAGTACAAACAAATATGTGAAGAGAGCTTATTGATGGCTTTCGTCCATGGAAGAGTTCACACGCCGTCTTCTTGAATCTTTGAGTGAAACAAGAAGTGTTGATAGCTCCAACCCATAATTGTGTTGGAAGATGAGATTCGCTGAGCATTGATCGAGCAGCCTCGATGATTGTTCAATTTCTTCTTTCAGCGACCCCATTCTACTAAGGAGTTCTCACAGAAGAGAAGTTGTGAGAGATTCCCTTGTCCTTAAGAAAGTTATCCATAGTACTGTTTTTGAATTCAGTACCATGGTCACTTTTGATAGATCGTACTTTAACAACGTTTAGTACTTCTATCTTTTTGATGAACGAAATGATTCCTTCAGGTGCTTCGTCCTTGGATCTTAGAAAGAATACCCAAGTATACATGGCATACTCATCAACAATGACAAGTGTGAACTTCTTTGCAGCTAAGGATTGCATGTTGACTGGACCAAACAGATCCATGTGCAATAGCTGAAGAGGCGCGATCACTAAAGAGTTTTGTTTTGACTTGAAACTAGCTCTTGTATGTTTTCCTTTTTCACAGGCTAAACAAAGAGATTCCTTTGCAAACGAGTGTTGAGGAAGACCTGTGACAAGATCATTTCTTGACAGCTCGCTGAGTGTCTTGAAGTTGAGATTAGATAGTCATTTGTGCCATAACCAGTTCTGATGAGGCCTTAGAAAAGAAGCAACTATTCTCAGTGAGAGGAGAATTCATGTTGATGATATAAACATTCTCTAGACGAGAACCGGTTAGAGCAACCTTATCATCTTTGTCGAGAACATGGCAAGAATTCTTGAAGAATTTAACTGTATAATCTTTATCACACAGTTGGCTGATGCTAAGAAAATTGTCCTTCAGTCCTTCAATGTATGCAACGCGTTGGAAAGTTATTGTACCGTTGGATAATATACCAAAGCCTTTAGTATATCCTTTTCCATTTCCACCAAAGTTTACGGAAGGTCCTCTTTCTTCCTTTAAGTGAGACATAAGAGATATATCTCCAGTCATATGTCTTGAACATCCACTGTCCAGATACCATATGCCTTTGACATCCTGAACAAKGAAACAAAATAAGAAATGCTATTGGTACCCAGCTATTTGAGTCCAGCTTTGTTAGAGGCTTCATCATCTGGTACTGACGAATCATTATCAGAAGATGGCATCATTAAACCTGAAGAGGTTTGAAATGAAAGAGGAACAACCCTTGATACTACCAAGGTAGTTTCAGTGGAGGTCTTCACTGAGTCTGTCGAAGAGACTTCAGTGGTAGGGATTACAACGTCTGATGCTGAAGATATTTCAGCAAGAGTTGTCTTCACTGAGCCTGAAGAAAAAAGCTTCATCGGTTTTCTTCACCTTGACTGCAGGTGCAGCCTTTGTGGATGATTTCACTTTAGTTGATTTATCAGCCTTGGTTACTTTCTTGCACAAATCTGGTGAACCAGCTTTGGCGGAAGAAGGACACTTACTGGCAACATGTGTTCTTTCACCACAGTGTTTACACTTCTTAAAACTAGGAGTAGCTTTAGGGCCAGGAAGTATCAGACTAGAAGTGGGACTAGCTCCAAGGATTCCCTTCTCATTGGTTCTTGGAGGAACCTTTGAGGGAATGGATTCCTTAGTTGAAAAGTTCACCTTGAGCTGTGACTTAGATTTCTGATGCGATTTAGATTTCCTAGTTCCTGAAGAAGAAGAAGTTTTACAAGTTGAAGGAATAGATTTAGATCTATTTGACTTGTTAGACTTCTTAGGACGGGATGCTGTGACAGTGGATTTACCTTTATCTTTGCACCCAGAACTTAAAGGAGTTCCTTCAAGATGAATCTTAGTAAAGGAAGAGGACTGAGAGGAATAAGTGTTAGGAATAGACGAGACAAAGGTACCAAATTTAAGCATGGACCTGTCTTTAACACATTCTTCCTGATCATAAGAGAATCCTAGACCAATCGTTTTCTTGGCCGGGATCTGAGCGTTAATGATCTCAGAGGCCTTGAGGGAAGCTTTGGACCACCCTTCAATGGTAGCTTTCTCAGCCTTGAGTTCAGCGATTGCTCGCTCACGCTCAGCAACAGCTTTCTCACGTTCAACAGTGATGGCTTGGTTTACAATGACCTGATCTTTGAGATTTTCCTCAACAGAGGTCAGTTCTTTGATCTTAGAATGACAACTCTTCAATTGCTCTTGAAGATCAACATTAAGCATCTCATCTTTTGATTTGCCATTGAGGGCATTGTAAAGGTCAACCGTCAGTATATCCAGTGCAGAAAGACTAGAAGAGGGTTCAATCAGGAAGCATACCTAAGTAGAAGAAGTAGATGGCTCAGAGGATGTAGATGCTTCAGAAGATCCTTCATCAGCATCAATGGCCATCAAGCAAACATAGGCTTTATCCTCTTCATCTGAAGATGATTCATCAGATGATTCAGCCCAGTCATGCTCTTCAGCAATAAGGCCTTTAGCCTTTCGCTGGTTGTTCTTCATCTTCTTGTATTTCTCCTTCAGTTTTAAGTATTTTTCATCTTTTGTCCTGAAGGAGGAGGAGGAAGCTTTAGAAGATGGCGTCGCAGTCTTCTTTGATCTGCATTCACCTGTAAAATGTCCGGGCTGGTGACAGTTGTAGCAGACAGCTGAAGCCTTGTCTATTCTTTCAGACTTTGGCTTCTCCCTTAAGGATAGTTGAGGAGATATGCGGAAATTGCTTTTGCTGGCGAACCACCTGAATGACTTAGTCAGGAGTGCCAGGGACTCATCAAAATCTGTTAAATCAGATTCTGGAATGTCCTCAGAAGAATCTATCTCCGTGATGACCACGGGAGGAAGAGAAGAAACAAAAGGAGTAGAAGTTTCAACTGAAGAAGCTTTAGAGATCAAAGCTAAAGGAGAGCTTTTCATTTCTCTGGATTCTTTTACAAGATTTCTTTTCAATTGACGAGATTGCTCACGGTTAAGCAGAATCCCGTATAAGGTAGAAAGAGAAAGAGTGGACATGTCATTTGACATCTTGAGACACATGGAAAAGGTGTCCCAAGACTCAGGAAGGCATTCTAGAAACTTAGTCGATGTTTCAGAATTAGAATATTCCCTGCCGACAGCCCTAAGATCAATAAGAAGGCAATTAAATCTTTGATGTACTTCAAATAGCATCTCAGACATTCCACAGAGAAAGCTTTCATACTGTCTTACTAGATTGATCTTTCTAGTTTCCTGAACCTGAGTGGTTCCTTCATATTGGACACAAAGTGTATCCCATACAGATTTATAAGTTTTGAGTTTCATCACTGAGTGATAGATCTCGTCAGGAAGAGACATAGCTATTATAGACCGAGCACGCGTGTCTATAGCTATTTTCTTCTTGTCCTCATCGCTCCACTGATGTGGAAGCTTTGGAATCTGCCGTTCAGGAATCGCGACAGTCGTAGCTGTTGCTGGAACAGCCAGAAAAATAGCAAATGGAATATATGGTCCATTTTCTATGTAATGTGGAATTTCAGGATCCACACCTTCCAGAAAGAGGGACACCCGGTTCTTCCAGTGACTAAAGTTGTCACGGACAAACCAGGGAGGTTTGGCAAGAGAGCCATTTTGTGTGTTTGCAATTTGTAAAGCCAATTGTAAGCAATAAGGTTATCTAAGAAGAGATAAACTAATACAGAAAAACAGCCAAACACAAGGAAAGAAAGAAAACACTRCTCTGATACCACTTGTTGGTCCCATAGGGGTCTACAAGAAGAGAAACAGTTTGTAGAGGGGGGGGATGAATACAAACACAATATTTTCAAATTTAAAATATATATTGATATAGAAGATCAATACAGATTTTACAAGATTTTTTGCGGAAAGATAAGTTAATAAAAACTATCTAAACAATCTTTGGTTACACACAATGCTTTAGCAATTACAAGAAAAGAAGTTGCTAAAAGAAAGATCATTTACTTAAGCTAGAAGATGCTTGAAGTAAGAATTAGGTTAGAGAGAGATGCGCGCTCTCTGCATGGAGAAGAAACACTTCTATTTATACCCAGTGCATTAAATGTCCATTT
>NW_020201771.1:23701-35115 GCF_001531365.2 Cynara cardunculus var. scolymus
GTAAGGGTATGGGTTTTGTCCTTTGTGTGCATAAGGACAAGACAACAACAATCGTGCCAAGCAAGCTTCCTTTGATCGCTGAATGCTGGAATGACCTGAAGGTGTCATCATCATTCGCTGAATCTTGAGCATTCTTCACACATATGTAGACATGTTTGTAATCACTGAATACCGCTTCAGATCACGTACTCGCCGGTCTCTAATCTTTAGTTTCAGTCTTCGACGTTTGCTGAAGGTTCTTTGGTGTGAGTGTTATCTTCTTGAAGTATTGCTGTCTCTGATAGATTTACAATGCAAGTTCTTCAGTGATCACTGAACATACTCAGTGAAGATCGCTGGAACTGAAAATACAGAAAACAAATATAACGTGAAAGGGAAAAGGGATTATCATCAAATCACTGAAAGAGAGGATCAACACATAAGAACAACAGATAAGAGAGTTAGAAGAAGAAGAAGAAGAAGGTGTTACTAAGAAGATAGATTTTTTCAGCTATTTATATCATCAGAGGGTACAAGCCACATGGCAAACTTCTAGTGAATAGCCTGTCCTTGTCTTCAGGTATTCAGGCTCTTTGCCTCATATGAATAGTTGACTTTCACGAAGTTGGTAAGCACGTTTGGAGACAATAAAGTAACTCCATACGTGCATGTTTCTGTGTGAGGTATGGGGTTATGATAAGACAAAAATAATCTTGTATATCAAGATTCATTTCATCGCTGATACATATTCATCTCTAAAGGTTCTTCTGTGTTTGCTAAATCTTGGTCAGATTTCACACTTTAATTCAGACATTCTATTATCACTGAATCCACTTCAATATCACGAACTGTCGTATCTCTTTCTTCAGTTACTTTTTTCCCATCACTGAAGGTTCCTTTGGTGTGAGTTTTATCTTTAGAGAATACTTGTTTTTGAAACATTTACAATACATGTTCAACGAACACTAAATAGACTTAGAGATGATCGCTAACTGTTAGACCCCATAATTCTTATTTCTAAAAGTAATGAAAAAATTTACTAAGTATGGAAGTCTAAAGACCCGATAGAAATCCAGAAGAGGAGCTGAAGATACTCTAAGCGTTGAAGACAAACCAGAAATGCGATGAAAGGTCCAGATAGGCTATGAAAACCTGAAATACTTAACCTGATAATCATCCACTTATGAAGAGTTCATTAGGTCGATGAACTTATCCTTTCCATAACCCCTTTGGTTTTACAGAAACTGAAGAATCATCAAGTGTCAGTATAGTTCGAGCAAATATACTCTTGCAAGCCGATACATGAAGAATCCTGATTGGACACGATACCTAAAGACAGCTGGAGATGACTCATCGCCAACATGAATTCTATCACTCTACGTAGTTAGAGATAACGCTTATCCTTCTAATATAAATCTTCTCCATGTTTATCTCATAGATATCTTATACTGGATTGTTATCTCTTATACCAGATTGCTAGTATAAATAGCACTTATGTGTCTTGTATTTTAAGTAACCTTCTCATTATCGTTATTATAGTGAAATTACTTGAAAGCTTCATACTTTCTTGAATATCATTAAAGTTTTTCTTCTCTTTCTACATTTATACGATAGATTTAAGTTCTTAATCATAAATCTTCATGTCATAATGAGAGATCTGGGATCAACAATTGGTATCAGAGCTAATTGATTGATTTTCATTCAAAACGATCAATTTGAATCTGAGTATTCAAATCTCTCAATTTTTTTCTCCTCTTATTTTTCAAATTCTTTGAAAACTTCTCTTAATGGCCAACTGGAATTCTGCATACAGTGTTGGTTCTCTCACCAAACCTCCAACTCTTCAACGTGAAGAGTCCAATGGAAGATAAGAATAATAAACTTCTTATAGGGGATGGACATGAATCTTTTTAGATCTGTCCTGGAGGTCCTTACATTCCCATAATTTGATTCCCAGAGTGCCTGGAAATGGCACCACAAAAGAAGTTGTTGCTTACTATATGGTGAAGGAAGAAAACGCTTGGGATGAAGAATACATTGAAAGGGTAGAAGCTGATAAAAAGGCAAAGAGATTGCTAATAATGGCAATATCTAATGAGATTTTTCACTCTCTGGACGCCTGTACTACTGCCAAGAAAATCTGGGATGAGTTGCAAGAGAACTTAAAGGAGGAGCTAAGACCAGAAAGAACAAAAGGGCCCAATGCCTGAATGAATACACAAATTCCAAAGCCATACCCGTCGTGAGACAGTTCGGTCCATATCTGGTGTGGGCGTTAGAGCATTGAGAGGACCTTTCCCTAGTACGAGAGGACCGGGAATTTTCCGCAATGGGCGAAAGCCTGACGGAGCAATGCCGCGTGGAGGTGAAAATATCATAAAATTGAAAAAAGGGAGGGAATCCCCTAAATTAATTAAGAAATATAAATCGGGAATTTAATTTATTTTTATTTAGAAGACATATGACCGCTTCAACACATTGATCAATCAATGTCGTAGAAATGACATTGCAAGAACAAAGGAGGAAAACAATGTGTTTTCCTCAAAAGTCTTGGTGATGAATGGACACAATTATCCATGTCCTTACAAGAAAACAAAGACTTAGAAAGCTGGTCACTCCTTAACGTCTATGGAACTCTTGCTACTCAAGAGAAAGATTTAATGAAAGGAAAGGTGTCGATAGGAAGATCTTTGGCCCTAGTCTTTGATGAAAAGGAGACTTCTAGAGGCTCCTCCACAGAGCATCACAAGAAGAAGGGGAAGAAGGCCTTGATCATCGATTCTAAATCAGAAGAAGAAGACTCGGATGATGATCTCAAGGCCTTTGCCAAATCACATGCTTTAATAACAAAGAAATTCAAGAAGTTTGTCAAGAGGCCTTATGAAAAAAGACAATAGAAGAGACTCTAGAAGGGAGAGATTCCAACAAACCTATGAACTGAAAGCGGTAAAATTTTATCAAAGAGATGAAAAAAGAGAAGACATAGTAGAAACCAGAGAAGAAAGAAGAAAGTAAAGAAGAGAAGAAGAAGACGGAAGAAAAGATGGTCAAAGATGTTTCCGATGCGGAAAGACATGCCATTTTTCAAAGGATTGTAGAGGACGACTCATCAAGAATAGAGATTACTGCAAAAAACAAATTCAAATTCAAATTTAGAGAAACAAGCTTAATGGCCCAAAGAGAAAATTGGGCATCTGACACTTCATTCGATGAAGAAGACAACAAAGCACTTACCTGCCTTATGGCCAAGTCTTCAGTCACTGAATCCACCTTCGACTCCGTTGACCAAGTATATAAGTTTTCCCATGATGAAACCAACTCTGCTGCATTAGAGCTACAATTAAGAGTTTTAAAACGTTCAGAGGATTTTAAAAAATTGAAAAAAAATATGAAAGAATAAAGGCGGAGAAAGAAGCTAAATTCTACAAAAGAGAAACTAATCTTCTCACCAAAGAAAAAGCTGAAATAGAAAAAAAGAAAACAAGAATTGTATCTCTTAAGAGATCAGAAGAGAAAAACTTTTGGATCTAAACAAGAAGATCCCAAAAGATCTAGAGAAAAAGGTAAAGATCTTAAGAGAATCCAAGGCAGAAAGAGTAAACTTAGTAGATCTAAAGGATTTCTTTCAAAAGGAAGGAGAAATTCTTCATCAAAAGCTTTAAACCAATGAACTCCTGATAAAGAAATACAAGGATGCTCAAAATGTTTATGAAAAACTTAACGGTCAGACTGAATTCATGAAAGTCCCAATTGTTCAATCAATCAATTCAAAGATCATCAAGAACACACAAATGGCAAAATCAAGAATATAAATCTTGAGAGAAAAAGTCAATTACTCAAATGTAGTATATTATCTTAGAAGCTCAAAAATTACAATTCTAAGCTCAATTAAGCTCTCAACCACTCACTAAGTAAGAACTAAACTATTTATAGGTCTAAACAATACAAGATTACAAAGGGAATATTTCAAGATTGGATACAACAAATTAGCTCTAAAATTCAAACCCAACATTCTCCTCCTTCGGATTGATACAATTTGAATCTCTTTTGAAACATTGATGCTTTAAGCAACTTTAAGTCTTCAAGAAATTCTTCAAACATTCTCCCCTTGAATGTAGAACTAAAAACACTCTTCTCCTTTCACTTTAACTCTCTTACTTTGATGAAAAACTAAATCAGCAACATACATCATATTTGATCTTCAAGAAATGATCGTTAAGAAACTTCTTTAGATTACTTTCACTTTGATCAGGATCAGAAAGTTTTAGCATCTCTTAAACATTCCCAACATTCTCTCTTTTAAAGATGAAACATTCTCCTAAAAAACAAATAGAGATTTATAGCAAGAAAAACTCTTTAGTTCAACCCAACACTCTTCTCCAACAAAACAGATATAAAAATATATCACTTAAAATCTCTTCCAGAAAACTCCTTTTAAGATATGAACTTCACATTCACTCCCCCCGAACATTGTAGCACAATAATCTTCAACAACAATAAGCAAACATTACATTCACTCCTTAATCTTTGACAAATTCCCAATTTTTAGAAATGACGCAGACATTTTCATTCATTATATAACTCCCTCTTATGATGAAATGAGAATCATTTACATCATACACAAAAAATGTGACATCCGTCATTTTTGAGCATCAGGTTAGCACCTTTATAGGGATTCTATATTTAAAATTATATTTTATTAGGATCTAGTCATGTTGATTAGAGTTTGCAGACCATATCTGGATAAATTTGTAATCGTTTTCAAAGACGGCATACTAATTTATTCATGAAGTAAGAAGGATCATGAGCAACACTTGAGGATAATATTAGAGCTACTTAGAAACCATAAATTGTACGCAAAGTTCTCCAAATGAGAATTCTGGATTCGTGAAGTACAATTTCTTGGTCACGTGGTTAATGAAAAAGGGATCCAGGTAGATCCTGCCAAGATTGAGGCCATTAAGAAATGGGAAGCCCCAAGAACGCCGACGGAAATTCGACAATTTCTTGGTTTAGCAGGCTACTATCGTCGATTCATTACGAATTTTTCAAAAATTGCACAACCACTCATAGCTTTAAACCAAAAGAACAAGAAGTTTGTTTGGGGAGAGAAACAGGAAGAAGCATTCGAGACCCTTAAGCAGAGACTATGTAATGCACCTATTTTATCCCTACTAGAGGGTTCGGAAAACTTTGTGGTCTATTATGATGCATCACATCAAGGCTTAGGATGTGTGCTAATGCAAAAAGATAAGGTCATTGCATATGTCTCAAGGCAACTCAAAATGCATGAGAAAAACTATACTACGCATGACCTAGAATTGGGAGCCGTAGTATTTGCACTTAAGATTTGGAGACACTACCTTCATGGTACCAAGTGCACTGTGTTCACTGATCACAAAAGCCTTCAACACATTTTCAATCAGAAAATGTTAAATATGAGACAAAGAAGATGGGTTGAACTGCTTAGTGATTACGATTGTGAAATCAAGTACCATCCTGGCAAAGCAAATGTGGTAGCCGATGATCTGTGTAGGAAGGAAAGAGTGAAACCATCAAGGGTGAGGGCTTTGGGAGCAATTGTAAACACCAGTCTGAAGGCGCAAATTCTTGAGGGTCAAAAGGAAGCATTAAAGAAGGAGAATTTGAAGAATGAGACTCTACACCGTATAGAGACCAAGTTTCAACTGAAATCATATGGAGTGTATTACTTGGGAGACAAGGTTTAGATACCTAAGATTGGCAATCTTAAATCCATAATTTTGGACGAAGCCCACCGATCAAAATACTTAGTTCACCCGGGAGCGGATAAGATGTATAAGGATCTTAAAGAACATTATTGGTGGCCTGGAATGAAGAAAGACATTGCACTATATGTAAGCAAGTGTTTAACTTGTGCAATGGTCAAGGCTGAATACCAAAGACCATCTGGTCTACTTCAACAACCCGAGATTCCCCAATGGAAGTGGGAATAAATATCAATGGATTTCATCACAAAGTTGCCCAGAATTGGGAAAGGGCATGATACAATCTGGGTGATTATAGATCGACTGACGAAATCTGCACATTTTCTACCAATCCGAGAAGATTATAAGATGGAAAAGCTGGCTCAGATTTACATAAATGAAATCATTACTCGGCATGGGGTACCTATCTCCATTATCTCGGATAGGGACAGTCGATTTACGTCAAGATTTTGGCAATCACTTCTAGGAGGGTTGGATACACGTTTAGATCTAAGTACTTCATACCACCCTCGGACGGATGGGCAGACGAAAAGAACAATCCAAACACTGGAAGACATGTTACGTGCATGTGCCATAGATTTTGGTGGAAGATGGGATATGCACCTTCCGTTAGTCGAAGTTGCATACAACAACAGTTATCATGCCAGTATTCAATGTGCGCCTTATGAAGCATTATATGTACGTAAGTGCAGATCTCCACTCAGTTGGCTAGAAATTGGCGATCGGAAATTAACTAGACCTGATATTGTCCAAGAGACTACTAACAAGATTGTAATCATCAAAGATCGACTCCAGGCTGCAAGAGATCGCAAGAAAAGTTATGCTGATAATCGGAGGAGACCATTAGAATTTTAAAAAGGAGATAAAGTACTCTTAAAAGTCTCACCATGGAAGGGAATAATGCGCTTTGGGAAAAGAGGAAAATTGGGTCCCCGRTATATTGGTCCATTTGAAGTATCTGAGAGAATTGGACCAGTGGCATATAAGTTGAAACTGCCACAAGAGCTGAGCGCTATTCATGATACATTTCATGTATCACATCTCAGAAAGTGCTTAACCGATGAAATGTTGATCATACCATTGGGAGATGTACAAATTAATGATTATTTGCGCTTCGTTGAAAAACCAATAGAAATCTTGGATAGAGAAGTCAAGCAATTAAGGCGTCGCAAAATCCCAATTGTAAAAGTTCATTGGACTTCGAGGCATGGACCAGAGTACACATGAGAAAGAGAAGATTTTATGAAAAGCAAGTATCCCACTTGTTTTCAAACGAGTAATGATCTGGGATTTGACGAATAAATTTCGGGACGAAATTTTTCTGGCATGGGGAGACTGTGATATCCGTCATTTTTGAGCATCATGTTAGCACCTTTATAGGGATTCTATATTTAGAATTATATTTTATTAGGATCTAGTCATGTTGATTATAATTAATCTGACATTGTTCCCAAAGTATATTCCAGAGAACCTTGTTTCGACGGGTAACTGATAAAGTTAACACATGTAATGCCAAATATATTAAAAATGCTCCAAATAAAATAAAGTTGATATTGTAAAATTCGAATTTAAAAATACAAAAGTCTCATTTGAATGTCCAAATAATTTTATCAAAGAGATGGAGCTTTGATTTATTAAGGTTATTTTTAATAATGTTTGGCAAATAATATTTTTGGATTATAATGGGCTTATTCTTGTTTAAAAGAAAAATAAAAGTTTTTATTGGGTTTGGGCCTTTAGATGCCAGCCCATTTTCTTCTTTAAAATCCTCATATAAATATCCCACAATCTTTGAAAACTCTCATTTTCAATCCTCATTTTTGCATAAACCTTTTCTCCTCCTAATCTCTTTCTCTCTCTCTAAATCAAACCCTCCAGCCGAGTTCATCTTCAATCATCTTTAGAAATCATTCAATCTTGAAGAATATCCAAGATTTCAAGAACTGTTTAGTGAAAAATTTGTTTATGTCATGAAATATTGACTGTTTTGCACTATGATATAAATGCTAAATTGATGTACTTGGGAGTATGTTTCCAAATAAAGTCCCCGTCCGTAAACGCTACATGTTAACTCGGGCATGTCCCCGGGCCGTGGTAATTGTGGATAGCCGCTATGGTGTTGACAGTCCCACCCAGAAAGGGGTGCACATTACCTATGTTTTTCTTAGTCTAATCATGTGGAATTTGGACCACCGCTGAATTAGTACTACTACGAACTGTGGGACCTAAGTGAGTGTACGGGTACTTAAGGTCGTTCGTAAATAATGGGCACATTGGCCAGAAAAGGCTCAGTAGCGTCTCAAGTTTAAACATCGTGGTAGATTTACATTTATTAAGTGCAAAAGKTMTGTATAGGTTTGCAAGAAATGATTTATGCATTGTAATGTTTTGTGCATATGAAAACCCGTGAACTCACCAACTCTTCGTAGTTGATGTCGATTTATGTTTCATGCTTTTCAGGATTTAAGTAAGAAATGAAGTTTTTGGGAGCATATTTGTGGCGACACCGATTGAGTTCAGTTTGCAAACTTTTGTAAAGAAGTATTCAATCCCAACTTGGTTTTGGGTGTTTAATTTGAATCTTTTGTAAAACTTGAATGGTGTTATTTATATTCTACTGTTGTGACTCACTTACCTGTTACATCTCGTGTTTCCGCTTTAGCGAGGTGTGACAGATTTGGTATCAGAGCAACTGTTATAGAGAACACCGGTTTTTCCTTAAAAACCACAACTATAACCAAATATTTTCAAAATGGTTTTTCAAGTGATTTAAAAATGTATAATTTCAAAGCGGGCCACATTATTATATGCCAATTAAACAAAGCCTGATCACCTATGTTTAATTTACATATAATAGGACTTAATCGGTTGCACTAAAAATATGCTCCAATTAAGAAATTGTTGTGAAAAGCATGATTTTGTGTGTGTTGCATAAATTATGAATATCCATTGCCCTAGACCAACCAGAGGTGAAGGATTAGAAAATCCTTAATATTGTTAAATGTCCATATTGGACCAAAAACGCTGGTTAGAAGGACCATAGCTGAAGGATTAGAAAATCCTTTATATTGTTAAGTGTCCGTGTTGGGCCAGAAGCGCTGGTTAGAAGAACCAGAGGTGAACGATAAAAAATCCTTTACATTGTTGAGTGTTCATGTTGAACTAGAAGTGCTGGTTAGAAGGACCAGAGGCGATGGGTAGAAAATCCCTCATATGTCCTAGTGCTCATGTTGAACCAGAGGTGCTGGTTAGAAGGACCATAGGCGATGGGTAGAAAATCCCTTATATTGCTACGTGCTCGTGTTGAACCAAAAGCGCTGGTTAGAAGGACCATAGGTGATGGATAGAAAATTCCTTATATAGTTAAGTGTTCATGTTGAACCAGAGACGCTGGTTAGAAGGACCAGAGGCGATGGATTAGAGATCTTATATTGCCAAGTGTGAGAAACCAGAGGCCGATGGATGAGAGATCCATTGGGTTGCAAAGTGTGAGGAACCAGAGGACCGATGGACGAGAAATCCATTATTTCTTTAAGTATGGATGTTGAACCAGCGACCGATGAAATGGTATTCCATTGGTTTGCTTAATCTGTATGTGGAACCAGAGGACCGATGGACGGGTTACCCATTACTTTTCTAAGTATGTAAGATGAACCAGAGGCTCTGGTCATAAAACCAGAGGCTTTGTTCATGTAATCAGAGGCACTGGTAATGCAACTAGTGACTTTGGCTATCTAGAGGTTCTAGCTTGATTGCCACCCTTAGCCTTACCTAGAAGCTTCTGTTATATCACTAAGCTTTTATAGATGGTAAATTTCGTAATTAAGATTGTTAATATCGCGGATCGCTATGGCATCATCTGCTCCTAGTGAATATTCAGCAGACGAATCCAGCTATGTGGTTCGACGATCTAGAAGGAGCTCATCCATCAATATGGAGGTAGACCCGTATGAGTATGAGGACACAGCAACTAGTGAGACACATGATTCACCACCAGCATCCATATTGCCTCCATCGGAGCCAGTACCCGATATCCCACCTCAAACCTTTCATGGTCCAAGGATTAGAGTCACGCCTAGGAAAAGTGTTCCACTACCTCGACGAGTGACTTTTGAAAATTCCGCTAGAGTTAGAGGGGAGTCATCACAACCACAAAATAGGAGCAGGACCTCTCAGGTAGTGACCGGAGTACCTGCATCTTACACTCAGGGCATGAATCCGGTTGAACGAGAGTGGGTGCGGAGAATCGCATCAGATACTCAAAATCACCAGACCGGTTGGGATATCATCATCACATTTTGAACAACCTATCCGATGTGATGGAAATGCACCATCAGCGATCTGACACAACTCTCATCAAATCTTTTAGCTCACAACAACTACCCCACTCATTTTCATTTCAAGCTCTACACATAAACCTATTTTGCATTTAAGCTCACTCAGATATGGAAGCCCTCTTGCGTAGGGCTGTCGGTTCTGACAGTCTATTGAGGTATTTCAGTGAAGCTCTCAGCCCCTCCTAAATTTAAGAATGTAAGCTCATTTGATCATAAAAGATTGAGCAAAAATATTATTACATTTATGCACATTTGATTTGTAACACCCCATACCACACATTGCATGTAACACATACTTCATTTACAAGAAATACATGTTTATACACCATTCAGGTCCCATAGTACAAGAATCTATCATACAGAATACATGGTCGAAAAATTCAAAATACATTTCTTGTACTAATCAACGTTCTTCTACCAAAAACTATATACATCATGGGAAAATCTTCATACAGACATGCATATAGGAAAATATCACATTTTCCCCTTTACCCTTACCGTCAGCACCTCCTGCAATACATATTTAAAATCACAAAAATGAGGGTTAGATCGGAAGGTCTAGTGAGATCCCTTTTTCTATGTCATTGCAGGGTGACGATCACCAAAATATTATTTAAATCAACTTTCCATATATATAACAAATATATGAACAAGTAAACGTAATACCAATACTTTGCCAATTTCCAAAGCCAATCACTAAGCTTTATAAATAACATATCCAAACCAAACAGGTTGGAACCTCCCAAATTCACATAACACCACTTTAAACCTTTTTTAATTAAAAACAAGGTTTATTTAAAGCTTTAGGTTATAAACCGGTTATCATCTCCTTAATAACATTCAGACTATGATTTCCAATAAGAACTCTGATCCTAAATCTTTAAATCACAAAGAAATAAAGACTCCAAATCATAGTAATCTTAAAGAATATAATTGTAAGAGTTATATCATATAATACACACATACAAATGCCACCCTTATACCAAAAGGTACACCTCTTCTTGATATGCCACCCTTATCTCATGGTACACCGCTCCTTGATATGCCACCCTTATCTCATGGTACACCGCTCCTTGATATGCCACCCTTATCTCATGGTACACCTCTCCTTGATTTGCCACCCTTATTACCTCATCAAATCTTTTTACATAATATTTCCAAATAGAACATGCCGAAGTCATAAATGTTCTAATGAAATATCATCCATGTTTTATCCAAAAATAGTTCCAGAACCATTTTATAAAAATACCTGTTATACCCCATAACTCATAATGTAAAAAGTAATGAAAAACAATAAGTGATGAAGAACCAGAGGATCGATGAAGATATCAAGGCAGAAGCGACTAAGTCT
>NW_020201771.1:35465-37155 GCF_001531365.2 Cynara cardunculus var. scolymus
TCAAGATTGTTCTTAACTGTTTCTTAATTTCTTCTTGAGCATTCATAACTTTCTTCGTTAAATCACTATAATTTGGTTATTCTTAACAAGATTATTAGTGTTATTGAGAGATCTAGGATCAACAATACCCATCCTTTAATATTTTTAACGGATAATATGCCATTAACTCAATTAATCAAGAGCCTTCACCATTATCATCATCACCTCAACCACCACCATCACTAGAAGGAACCCAAGCAAGGGAACCAGAGGCTCTACCCTCTGAAGATGTAAATATACAAGTTCCATTTGCTGAAACCCAATAGCCCATCGTGTTGAGCTTTTCAACCGATGAAGAACCTACTACCTCACCAACACAACTAAACCAACCTCTTCCTTCAACACCCACATCAAACCTACCCTTAACCCCTTCACCAACACCACGCACCACTCAACCATTCACCTTATCCATGCAACCTGAACCCATGACACTACAACCTTCATCACTCCAACAACCACAATCACCTACCAAATCCCATGCACCAGAAACCACCCAAAGCAAACCAAATGAACCCCAACCAACCCAACCTGAACCAATACCAACCGATACACAACCCTTAACCCAAACACCTGTGGTGCATGCGGATACACCCTCTTCCTCAAGGCAACCTCCTCAGAGCTTGGTTGACAAAATAATACAGAGCATGGAGTCAATGAGGAGACGCCCTGATTTGCCACCCAGGGAACCAATTTTCCTTGAAAACATTCACCAATATCTATATCAAGACTGTGATGACAGTTTAACCACCAACCCTCCAATCTTATCGCCTGAGTCCATGGACCTCCTACACCATAGATTCATTAGAAAGACCACTCAAGCACCCCAGGCTGTCTTTTTGAATGATGGGATAAGGAGGGTCATTGATCTGAAAATAAATACATTTGCCAACCGAGCCATCCGATACGTCGAGTTCATTGTGGAGAGAGCACATGGGCTAGTTTGCGTGTTTAATGAAAACGACCTCATCAACCTCAACCCATACGACTTGATTGAATTGTATGCATATACGGCTCAGAGGGAAGACCACGACATCAGATTTGGAATAGCAACCGAGCGGTGGTGAAAACGATAGAAACCCTGGTAAACCACAGAGCCAAGAGCGATTTTGAAATAGCTCTTCGGCTAGGCATTGAAAGGCTCTCTTGCGCTCCTCCAAACGATGACTTCCAAGGCCTGCAGAAGATACAGTCTGCCTCAGTTATAACTCAACCCGAACTTGGACTTGTTTACAAGAATGAATTCGGGATCAAAAAGTTCTTTAGACTGACTGAAGCCTTCAAGTATTCAACAGATACACTTGAATGGTTTCAGAAAGTCATTCAAGAAAGACTAGGAAGACACTATGTGCCAAGAGAAGAAGGGAGTCGACTCATTCACGAGATATCGACAGTCATTACATATCGAAGACTGCTTCTACGCTTCAGAGAAATATATTCAGGTAGCTCGTGATGAGTTGAATTTCTTTTGCCTTGATGTATTCTGATTCCAGTATTATATGAATTTCATCATCCAATGAAAACTTGGAATCTGATGTTTTTCAATTAGATTAGCGTCTGTTCATCACCAATGATTCTAGACTAGCATATGTTTGTCTTTTCATTACTTAGGGGGAGATTGTTAAACCCCATAACTCATAATGTAAAAAGTAAT
>NW_020201771.1:37675-46528 GCF_001531365.2 Cynara cardunculus var. scolymus
TTAACTGTTTCTTAATTTCTTCTTGAGCATTCATAACTTTCTTCGTTAAATCACTATAATTTGGTTATTCTTAACTAGATTATTTCTGTTATTGAGAGATCTGGGATCAACAATACCCATCCTTTAATATTTTTAAAGGATAATATGCCATTAACTCAATTAATCATCAAGAAGCTTTAAGTCAAAATACAAATTCGGTCAAAAATCAGAAATCTGGTCAACACTTTGACTTGGTCGGACTTCATCTCTGGTCAAACGTTGGCTGGTATAAAAATCCGGACAACACAAGTCCACCTGTCTGATTTACAAGTCTGGGCAAACTTAGTATTACCTCACTCAAGCCTTGTCTGATTTACATCTACACCGGACATTACATCATTCGGACTATAATCAAATCGGTCAGCCTTGATCGTATTCCTACTTCTCTGTTCAAAATCCTTGTCCAATTTATATATTTCAAAATCTCACCATGTCTTTAATCCGGTCAACACTATAATCGGTTTAAGACTAAATCGGACAACACGTGTCTGATTTAAAACATAATCCGCACGTCATTTGTCCGATTTAAAGCCAAGTCTAGGTAATTATTCATAACTCAATTCAATATACAAATAAAAAATACTTATAAAAGACATTTAATCACTCACCTTTGAAATTCTTTTGAAACCAGCTTCAAAAATTCAATCAACAAGTAATTCGGTCAACACTTCCTCAAATCCCTCTCAAGTTTTGAAATTGGCAAGCAAAGAAAGTGAATGGAGGTCTCATCTCCCTTATATACTTTCTCTTTTTAGAAAGGCGGCTAAAGCAGCCTCCGCATGCATGAATTCATAAACATATATTCTCATGCATACGATCTCATGTATACATATATTCATGCATATATAATATCATGAATATTAAACTTATGCATACTAACATACTTTAGTGATGCATATTAACATTATGCATTGAATTCTCATACTCGCATGATCAAATATATCAATTTATCATGCTGTCACATATGCATATAATAAATATTCACGTATTAGTTACCTCAGGTGATAACCAAGACCCGGTTATCATATTATCCTCCCCTCAAAAGAATTTCGTCCTGCAACTCCTCTAATCAAAGAGCCACGGATACTCTGTTCTCATTTTTTATTCTAGTTCCCAGGTTGCCTCTGATCCCTTATGAAACTGTCACTGTACTTTAACCAAACTGATCTCTTTATTTCTCAACATCCTGATCTTTCGGTCAATCACAGCTTCTAGTGTCTCCATAAAGTTCAACATCACAGAATCACCCACACAAACTAACTTCTTGAAGCGGTACAACTAGACTCAGATCAGCTAAGCATTTTCGCAAGTTCAATACATGAAAAGTGTTATGTATCAGACTAAGCTCGTCTGGTAATTCTAACTAATAAGCCACTGGCCTAATTCGTTTACAAATTCTGAACGGCCCAACATACCTCGGACTGAGCTTACCTTTCTTTCCGAATATGATAACCCCTTTCCATGGAGAAACTTTCAACATCACAGAATCACCCACACAAACATAACGGCGTTCAATACTTACGTCCATATAATACCTCATACGGTGCCACTTGGATGCTGGAGTGGTAACTATTATTATAAGCAAACTCTATCAATGGTAAATGATCCTCCCACGATCACCCAAAGTCAATGACACAAGTTCTCAACATGTCTCCGAGAGTCCAGATGGTTCTTTCACTTTACCCATCAGTTAGCGGATGATATGTTGTACTTAATGGGATTTTAGACCCCAGAGCTTTTTGCAAACTTTCCTAAAACTTTGAGGTGAAGTGGCTATCTCTATCAGAGATGATCGATAGTGGAACACCGTGCCTATTTACAATTTCTTTGATATAAATTTGTGCCCACTTTTCTAAAGAGCAGCCTTATCTTATAGGTAGAAAATGCGCAGATTTAGATAAGCGGTCAACTATTACTCAAATTGCGTCATACCCTTTCGTAGTCCGGGGTAATTTCATGACAAAATCCATTGTAATGTGATCCCACTTCCATACAGGAATCTCCAAAGATTGAAGATTTTCATAAGGCTTCTAATGCTCGATCTTAACTTGTAGACATGTTATACATTGTTCCACATACTTGGTTATATCCTTCTTTAATCCGGGCCACCAATAAAAAGGTTTCAGATCTTTGTACATCTTATTGGTACCTGGATGTATAGAGCAACGAGACTTATGGCTTCCATTCAAGATAATTCTCTGGATATCCCCAAAACACGGTACCCAATTCGTCCTTGAAAGCACATAATTCCTTCATCATTCGGTTTTAGAGTTGAAATCATCTTACCCAATTTTTCTGACTTGATAAGATCCTCTTTCATAGCTTCTTTCTGACATCTCAGAATTTCTATATTAGTATCAGGGACTAAGTTTATTCTCATCGCCACGGTCTTTAAAGTTCCATTTCTTTCTTTTCTACTTAAAGCATCGGCTACCATATTGGCTTTTATTGGATGGTAGAGGATTTCACAATCATAAATATTAGCAAGCTCAATCCATCGACGTTGTCGTATATTCAGTTCTTTTTGGCTGAATAGATGTTGTAGACTTTTATGATCAGTATAGACCTAACACTTCGTTCCCAGAAGATAATGCCTTCATATTTTCCAAGCAAACACCACTTCTGCCAATTCCATATCATGGGTTGGATATTGCTTCTCATGATCTTTTAGTTGCCTGGATGCATAAGAAATCACCTTTCCTCTTTGCAACAACACACAACCCAACCCTAGTTTTGAAGCATCACTATATATTACAGAATCTTTTGATCCGTCTGGTAGAGTTAACACCGGGGCACTACAGAGTTGATCTTTCAACAGTTGGAAGGATTTTTGTTGTTCTTTCTCTCGCTGAAACTTAACATTGTTTCGAGTCAGTTTGGTTAATGGCACGACTATTTTAGAAAAGTATTGAATAAATTTACGATAATAGCCTGCCAATCCCAAAAAGCTTCGGATTTCAAAAGCAGTCTTTGGGGCCTCCCACTTCTCAACTGCCTCTATCTTTGTTGGATCTACTTTCACCCCTGCTTCTGAAATGACATGACCCAAGAACTGAACTTCCGTTAGCCAAAATTCATACTTGGACAATTTTACATAATACTTTTGTTAGGACTGAAAATCAGTGTAAAATTGTATTCGTATTGAAAGTTAATTTTGTCTATAATTGTGTAAAAGTCATCGTGTTTGACTTTTCATAAGACTGTTTGACTTTGACTTTGTCTAAAGGTTTGACCCTATATAAAGGGTGTTTCCTTGTAATTTTAGAAAGGAGCTCAATTGTAAAATTTCTATATGTATTAGTAAAGTTGACCAAGTTGACAAATTCTCTCAACTCTCTTCTCATGTTCTTATTAGAAAATCTCAGATCTGCCATGGAATCATAGAGATATATTGAAGATTGATTAATTGTGGACAACAATTGGTATTAGAGCAGTGTATGCACGAAATCAACAGAAGAAATCAACGAATCTGATGAATTTTTTTTTAAATTTTCTGTGTTCTTATTTTGTTCTTCGTGTTCTTCATTTTCTTTGAAGTTGATCCAATTTTTTTTAATTTTTTTTGTGTTTTTCATGTTAAAATCGGGATCAATATGTGCGGAATTTCAATGTGAATCCTTTTTATTCACAAACTTTTGCGTTTTGATCATTGTCTTTCAAGTTTTTGGTGAAATTTTGTGGTTTTAAATATTTCGTGTTCTTGAATTTTTTTAAAACCAGTGTTTTTGATCCATTTTGGTTAAAAATTTGTGTAATTTTTTTTTGTTTTTGATACCTTAACCGCTCAAGGCCCATTAGTTTTTAAGGCCCATCCGGAGAAGACTTAGTATTTAAGCCCATACCTCGTCTTCATTGCTCGTCTCTTGATCGGATATTGGTTTCATCGCTCAGGTTCATCACTCCTACATCGATCACAGACGCATCTCTTTAATCGGATTCTTGGTAAATCGATTGAAGCTTGACAGGACTACTATTAAATCGCTGGCTTATTTCTTAGACTTGGTGAGCGGATTCCATTAAATCGCTGGTTTATTTCTTGACCGGATTACTAAATCGAACAAGTGGGTAGCAGTCTTGACTCGCTCAGGTTTGTTCTTGCTTAACCTCTTCATCGCTCAAATTGTGATAGCATCAGTTGACCAGATTCTTCATCTTCATCGCTCAGACTGAGATTTCAAGGCTAAATCGATTGTAGACTTATTGAGCAATTTAGTCTAAGCTTTGAGCGGATTTGAGCGGATACGGGAATACATCGCACACTCCTTGAGCGATGTTGACCGGATTGAGCATCATATAGTGAGCGGTTTAACATCCTGCTTTGATCGTACTTGTGAGCGATTTAGACAGTATATTGTCCTGATTAGGTTTAACTTGGTCAATAGTTCATTCGATTATCTGCTACATCATTCAAGGTTTTAGGTACTCAAGGTAAATCACATACTATCTAGGTATAACCTTGTTCGATTTAAAAATGTTGTGTTCCTGACTGTAATCGAAATCCTGTTGTGTTTCTATAAGGAGCAAAGGCTCGATGCACAAGTTTTAGAAATTGGTGATAATTGGAGTGTGGGTCAACGACAGTTTGTTTCATTTGGCAGGGTCTTGCTGAAACAGGCTCGAATCTTGGTGCTTGATATCCTATGCATTTAGTTTAACCTGTTTAACAGCTTGTCCATATTAGTTGTTGTTTTATCGCAAGCAGACTGTTTTAGCATTCATTGTTTGATTTCTTGCTAAATCGCACAGGTTTAGTGTTACTTAGAAGTAAACTTGCCTGAACATTAGCTGGATTCTTAGTTTTCTCGGACATCTATTCATGCGGACTAGCCTAAATTGCTCATTAGGCTGACTGTATTTCAAGTCCTCTTTATCTCAGATTTCATTTTTCTTTACAGACATCTGATCTGATAACTGTTTTTTTTTTGCTCTTTATGAATGTATTTTGATTTTGGGCTTTTATGATGTTCTGATGGAGAAATTCTCATGTAAAGGTTACTGGATTGGCTGTCTTATTGTAGTTTTTGCTCATAAAGTCATAATACAGCTTTGTTAGCTTAATACAGTAGGCGAACATGTCACCATTCATTCGGATGCAAGTCTGTTGTGGGTTTTCGCATGAACTTATATGAGCTGATCAAGGAACATAAGAAATTGATTGCTTGCAGTTTCAGGCAGAAAGGAAGGTCATATCTGGGAGTTCTGGATAAGGAGAAGAGCATCATTGAATCTAGTGTGTTGACTTGTGATTAAATAAGTGTTGTTTAAGCCTAGTTTACTCATAATCACTCACTATCTCTTATTTTCTCCTAGTCAGAGAAGTCATTTGAATTTATCTTAAATCATATAGCATTTCATTCTAGTTGGTTCAAGTGTTTTAAGATTTGGTCTTTGTTTATGATGCTGTCTTAGAGTTTGAATTAATGGCAAAAGAACTTTTAATGATTTTGAATATGTAAGTGGTTTTAGGTGGACTCGGCTGCTTTGCACAAAGTTATTGATTTTGTACCTCGCATCACAGCCTGGAATAGTGACCAACTCCTCATCTATAAGCCAGGCCTTGTTGATGTTGTGAAGCAGTATCAAAACATGTGGTCTAGGTGTTGTTAACAACAAACGAGGGTAAAGAGTCTGATAAAAGAAGCTTTTAAGAGGAATCAATCAAGTGGAGTTTCATATAAGGAAGCACTCCAAAGAATTTCAACATACATATTGTCGTAAGACTGAGAGTGCGAAATCTCAAGTCGTGTACCAAAGTTGCTGTTTGATTTGGTCTTGAATCATTTAACTGGGATTTGTTTTGGGCCATTTTTTTCTTGTTTAGTCCATCTTAGTGTTAGCTCTATAGAATTTTTTTTGTGTTGTAACTTTAGATCTGTTTCTATCTGTTTTTGTGTTTTCTCTTTGTAATTTTGAGTTTACCTGTTTTTTATTTCTTTTTACTGATTTCATAGCATTTGATCCGTTAATCAATCTTAATTTTTCTTAGTGGCAGATTTTCTTCAAAAAGAGAATAAGGAGTTGAAAGAGAGAATTACAGAGTTGGACAAGAGCTTATAGAGTTATAAGGAGAAATATCTTAACACATTTTACGAGAATCATCCTAATGAGGAATTCAGTGCAAATTTATGAAACGAGCATAAAGTAGAATTGGAAAAGAGTTAAGAATGATTTCATGAATAAGAGTAATAAACTTGAAAAGTCTTTGAATGATGTAAGAAAAGAGTGTGAGAATGAATTGAAAATTTGGAGTACAGCTAATAAAGATTTGTTTAACAAACTCCAAAAACTCCAAAGTGAATCTACAGCTGAGGGAAATTCTCATGGAAGAAAATATACTGAGTCAGAGGACTTATCTGATAAATCTTATAAATCTGATAGTGAGTTGAGTGAGTTACAGAAATTACTGGAGTTAGAGAAGGAAAAAGCTCTGAAAGCTGAGAAGTGTTTAAGTTTTCAAAGAATAGAACTTGGAAAGAAGAAGAAGAAAATGTGTGAATTAGAAAAAAGGCTTGGAGCTGAACGCATATCTTATGAGAATAAGATAAACTCCCTTGAACTAAATGCAAAAATGTTGTTAAAGCAAATATCTGATTTTGAGTAGTTGATCATCTTGGAACGAGCCAAGAATGATAAAGAGAAGAAAGACATCTCAGAAGACTGTCAGAGCCAAATACATAAATTATCTGAAAGCATTGCTCTAAAGCAGAAAGCTTTAGAAGAAGAAAAGAAGCAATTTGCTCTTGAGAAGAGAAATCCTTCAAAGAAGTATACAACAATTGCTAAAGAGCTTGCTAATAAGAAAAAGTGGCTTGACATCGCTTCGGAGAATGATAAGAGCAGCTCAGATGAAGAAAAAAGAGAGTTAATAAATCAGAAGAGAAAGTTTGAAATGCTTTAGAAGTTAGAAGGTAAACTCCTGGATACTACAAGCAAATTGTCTGATCTAAAGACAGACCTTGAGACTGAGCTGAAGATGAGAACATAACTTAAAATTAAGTTTGATTTAGTTACTGCTGAAAGAGACCAGCTTTTTCTTGTGCATAAAGCTCAATTGGTTCTCCATCACAGTTTAAAACTAGCTTCTATGACTGTTCCAAATCGAACAGTTATTCAAGCAGTCCTAAATCTACTGTTTCTAAGAACTATTCTCGTTCTTCTAATCAGTATTGTTGGATCTTAAATTCAGCTTTGATATTGATCTAATACTCTATAAAAGCTCTTGAACAATGAAGTGCATCGAAAGTAATAATAAGAGCAAAACAGAGTATTAAGAACACACAGTATTGATGAAGAAGATGAACACAAGAGATTTGCTCCAAAGGTTTTTCAATTGATTCAATTGAAAAATTAGACGATTACAATACTGGAAGCACCACAATTACAAAGGCTTTAGCCGCTATTTATACTAGTTTCTAACGACCTTAGAGATCAGATCTTGACGTGTGTCTTCATCTGAGCCGTCCAAATAAAGTCAATTATTCCCTAGTCACGTGAGAAGCACATGCGGCTAACAATCTTCGTAAAGTGATGGAACAGAAACTTCACAGAAAACGAAATCCTCAGATCCTCTATGAGCCATCTCAGAGGCTCTGCTGTAATTGACTTGCATGTTCTATATTACAGAGGACTATTTTCCAGAACCTCTGTGAGACATACCAGAGGTTCTGCCACTCTTAACTTGATCGATCAAACGGCTTCTGTCGTTAGGCCTCTGTGGTCTTCTATGGAGTTAACCTTCTGTCAAGACTTGTAGTATACTTTTTCTATACTTTTACAAAATAGGAATAATTAAGCTAACAATCTCCCCCTAAGTATGAAAAAGTAATTTTGGACAGTTGAGTGCAAGAATTGACTTATGAAAAAAAATACAAGAGGAGATTAATGTCATCCTCTGAAAAAGAATTACAATACTGAAAGAATTAAAAGATAGTGCAGGCCAACACTATTACAAGAGATTACTCCACAGCAGAGTTTAGAAAATCGTCTACGTCATATTGCAGGTCAGTCTTGACAGTCTTGTAGACCTTGAAAATCCATTCTCTGAAGGAGACTTGTATCTTGATTGTTTCCAGAAGGTTGGTCACTTCATCCGCCCTCATTCTCCCTTTTTGCACCTCTGTCACCACCAAGTTGAACACCCACTCGAGAGACTCTGTGGAATACTTGTGCGTCTCTTTTGGATCAAAGAATCTTAGAATCTCATCCTTGTCCAAGAAAACAAACCCAAAGATGGGATTGTGGACAATGGTGTTGGGATGAAATCTAAACAGCCAACTGGGTCTGTTCTTTGGAGGAGAAATTTTTAGATCTGGCTGGGCCAACCTCATAGCAATGTCGAAATCTTTCTGGCTGTAGAATTTGACTTGAGCGCGCATTACCTCAATCAGCCTTCTGAGAAAAATCGAATATGTTGACCTCCTCTCCATGTATTTGTTCAATATCTTGTGTAAGAATATTAGGTCAAATACGTAGAGGTTGTGGAGGTCAGCATCTGTGAAAGAGTAAAGGTTGCCATCATCCCTCTTCACCACATATTAAGTGTATAGCAGGGTCTTCTTTAGCATAGTGCACGGAGAAATGGTTTCGAGTGAAGTGATCACATGCTCTGAGAAGACCTGCTTTGGTGGCCTGGTGAGTTTCGAGAAGTGGAACTTTGCAATGGCAGAGGGCATTCCTGTTAGCTCTGGGTCATAAGGGGGCTCTGAGTTCATGGATGAGTAACGCCACCGCAGAATCTCCTCAACAGTGGTTACGGGCTATGTGCACACCCTTTGTGTAGGAATCTTGTTCATGGATTCAATGATCTCAGATACC
>NW_020201771.1:46898-49415 GCF_001531365.2 Cynara cardunculus var. scolymus
TGTCTTTTTCTCCCCCTCATGACGATCAGGATCATCACCTTCCTGATCATCATGGATTTGAGTGGTCTCAGTCTTGCATGTAGTGAGGGGAGCCTTCTTCAATCGCCTTAGAACTTTGGAAGCCGCCTTCTCCATCTTGTCAATGACCATCTCAGCATTCAGAGAGGCATTGTTGATGTCAATCTCTATGGCCCATTTCATTTTAGAGACGCATCGATAGATTTCATTTCTAAAGTTGTTACCCTCTACGACGAGTTTCTTTGTGCAGTATCTTATTCATTCGTTGGTTGCTCGGGCTTCCTTGAGAAGATGGTCGTTGTATTTCTGCACGGTCTCTCCAAGGGCTTCAACCATTGCGTCTAGCTCTCTACGAGTGGCTAGATGGTTAATATTAGCCCTGGAGGATGAAGAATCGATGCCATAAGTGGCCGCAGAGGAGAACATCTCTTTGATATCATCCTTGAAGGCAGAATAGTTGGTGTAGCTGACGGAAATAAAGTCTGCAACATATTGGGCGGCAACCTCTGTTAATTCTGTTTTGAGCGTGTGGATTGAAGAGGGGTTGAGAGACAGAGCGCTGAAAGCTTCTTTTAGATCATCTTTCTTAAGGACAGAGCTCTGAAGGGCTGATAAGGCCGCCTTTAGTTCATGAGTTGTAGAAGTCAACTCCTTCAGAGCCTCTSTTAGAGGTGTAAGAGCCTTTGTCGCCGGTGCGGAGGAGAACAAGCTTTTCAACTCATCCATCCTCTTGAATACCTCTGTGGCGAAGGTTTGTAACTCCTCCTTCGTCACATAGGCACTCGGGGAACCTAGATCACCAACACATGATGACCTAGTAGCCTTAGAGTGTAAGGCGCCCTCAGTGACTGATTTGACGTTGTCATCTCGGAGACTTCCACCAGATCCTCGGACATCCCTAATTGGAGAGCCTACCGGTGTTCTGTCGATGTCGTGCCTAATTGGTTCAGAGCCTAATTGGGCAGAGGGATCGAGTGGAGACTTTGGGCGTTCTAGACCCACAGTCTCTGTGAATCTCTCGTATGCCTCTGAAGCATAACTTGGTTGTTCACTCTCTTGTGGAGGGGCAACGGATGCCTCATTTGGTGGTGACGAGTCCTTGGACAAATGGACTCTTATTGTAAAACCACCATCCTTTTGAGAGGATGTTGGAGTAGATTGAGGTTCCCGGACTGTGCATTCGACAGAGGACGAAAAAATGTCCTCTGCGAGGTAGGTTTGGGCTAGGTTCAGCGTATGCATGCTTTCTTCAATAGGTATTCCCTCTAGAACAGGGTCCCTAGAAATGTGGGTTGCACTGGGAGGGGGGCTTGAATGTGTGCCTTCGGCATCTTTTTCACCCTCTTCTAACTCCAATTCTTCTTCTTCGTCGTCTAGTACGACTTCTGTCCCCAAATCTGCCACCTCTGTGGGGCGCTGTAAACCCTTGTTGGAGGTCGAAGATTACATCGTGAAATTGCTCTGTTGGGGACTCTACTTGAACAGTCTTGCACAACCTTCTGCGCTTAGGAGCAGCCTCTGCTGGGCTTTCTTGGATTTCAGCCTCTATGACCTCAACCTCTGTGAGTTGGGCCTTCTTCGGTTTCTTCTTTTTCGGTTTTGGCAGAGGACTGCTTGGACCCTCTTCTTCTGCAGGTCTCTTCTTCCCTTTCCTTTTCTCAGAAGGATCAACATCCTAGTGAGTCTTCTTTGCCTTCTTAGAGCTTCGTGGGGGACTAACTACTCTTGGTCTTTCGTCACTCATCTCCCTAGCCTCTGCAGGCTCCTCCCTTCTTCCCTCAACCCTCATTTTATGCACTCTCTCTCCTATGGGGATACCTATGCGTGGAGGGGTTTCAGGGACCGGCTCTGGTCTCCTGTATCCACGTCTATACGCTTTCCTATCTCCTCTGCTAAGGTATTTGAGCATGGCTTTTGATAGTGGCATTGGGCTTCTGTACCCTAGCTCATGCTCTATAGGGTGGAACTCCTTCATTGGATATAGTCGTACATTTGGCTCTGCAGAGGGCAACTTCTCTGCTATCAAATCTCCAAAGACGAAGCCAAAGAACCTCTGTAGGATTAAGTTTGGGTGATTGAGGTCTTCTTTGGCTTTCTTTTGTGCCTTCACCTTTGATTTCTCACCCCTTTGAATAACACACTTCTTTTTTATAAGACTCACCATATCATCATAGATGAGTTGTGCGTAATCCAGGGGTAGATTGAAGTAGATTCCATAAACGATGGAAAGCATGGCATGTGAAGCTTGGTGGTGGCTGCCGACCTTCCCTGTTAAACAACAATTAATTATTGAAAACAGAGTGTTCCACATAGGGGGGAAGGTCCTTCCTTTTGAATTCAGTCCTTTTTACGATTTTTGTCTTTGCTGTGTAGGAGTGAAATTCAAGGAACGAGATCAATTATGCGTCTGTAGGAGATGGAGCGAAGGTATCCAAATTAAGATCTTCCAAGAAGGGTAGATGCAGGGCTGTGCGCAGGGTATTTACATTCATTTCCATT
>NW_020201772.1:0-4716 GCF_001531365.2 Cynara cardunculus var. scolymus
CTCTGCCATGTTAGGCTCTGAACCTACAAGGCAAGAAATCGACAGAACACGGGTAGGCTCTCCTCTTGGAGACGTACGAGGATCCCGTGGAAGTCCTCGAGCAGACTACGACAAACCAGTCGTTGAGGGTGCCTCTCGCTCCGAGGCTACTAGGTCACCATGTGTTGGTGATCTAGACTCCCAGGATGCCTATGTGACCAAGGAGGAGCTACAAACCTTCGCCACAACGGTATTCCAAAAGATGGACGAGTTGAAAAGCTTGTTCATCTCTCGCACGATGACAGAAGACCTCGCCCCCATCACAGAGGCTCTAAAGGAGTTGAGCTCTACAACGGCAGAACTCAAGACAACACTCTCAACCCTTCAGAGGTCTGTCCTACAGAAGGATGATCTTGCAGAGGCGTTCAATGCTCTGACCCTCAATCCTTCTTCAATCCAGACGTTGAAGACAAAACTATCAGAGATGGCCGCCAGTTTGCAGTTGATTTCGTCTCTCCGGGCTATTCAAAATACTCAACATTCAAAGACGAAATCAAGCAAATGTTCGCTTCTGTAGTCACTTACGGCATGGATACCAAGTCATCCAGGGCCAATATCAACCATCTAGCCACTCGTAGAGAGCTAGATGCAATGGTTGAAGCTCTGGGAGACATCGTGCGCAAACATACATACCAACTTCTTAAAGAGGCCCGAGCCTCCAACACGACGATCAGAGACTGCACTTCCCAGCTCGTGAAAGAGGGAGACCTCCTTAGAAGCGAAATCTATCGAAGCGTCTCCAAGTTAAAGTGGTCGATAGAGATAGACATAAGCCACACCTCTGTGCTCACAGAAGAGGTCATTAAGAAAATGAAGAAGGCGGCCACCAAGATTCTGAAGAGATTGGAGAAGGCTCCCCTGGAAACATGCAAGGCAGAAGCCACCAAACACCATGACGATCAAGGAGATGATGACCATGATCGTCATGAGGGGGAGAAGAAGGCTGAGAAGAAAGATGAGCCAAAGAAGACTTTTGCCAAAGGCGTCAAGATAGTGGACTCTACAGCTGCCTTGTTCTCAAAAGGCAAAGAAGAGGCACCAGAGCCTGAAGGCAAAGGCAAAGGCAAAGCTGTGGAGGAGACACCACAGAAGGGGTCGTCAAGCTCAGAGTCGCTAGTGTAGATAAATGAAGAAGATTATGACGACCCAGAGCTCCTTCAAGCATTAAAGGCTTCCTTGGCAGAAGCTTAAGCAAGAAAGGGCAGAGGCCCCATCCCCAGAGCAGGAGAAGGCTCTTCATCAAAATTCCCACAAGTCCAAGGAGAAACGTCCACAGGTACGTTCGACGCTCTGCAAGGAACCGTCAAACCTATCCTTGCAGAGGGGTCAACCCAGAGGTCAATACTTGAAGAAGAGGAAGCCAAAGTGCCAGAGTTTGCCACAGCAGGAAGGGTTTCTGAGATATTCAAATCAATGAGCAAGATTCCCATGCAACAAGTACGCACATAGCCTGTTACTATTGTGGAAGAGATTCTGATGTAGAGATACTCTGCAGTGGACACAGAGCCCCCTATGATCCAGAGCTCACAGGTATTCCTTCTGCCGATGCCAAGTTCCAGTTCTCTAAGCTCACCAGGCCACGTGAGCAAGTCTTCTCAGAGCACGTGATTGTGTCACTTGAAACAATTTCTCCAAGGACCCTGCTGAAGAGGACGGTGCTCTATGCTCAATATATTGTGAAGAGGAATGACGGCAACCTGTACACGTTCACAGATGCTGACCTCCACAACCTCTGTGTATTTGATTTGATTTTCTTGCACAAAATACTTATTTTCATGTGTGCATAAGTGAAGTACTACAGCCAAAAAGACTTCGAGATAGCAATGAGGTTAGCCCAGCCAGATTTTAAGATCACCCCTCCAAACAACCTGCCAGGATGGATACTTAGGTGTCATCCAAACTCCATTGTTCACAACCCTGTTTTTGGGTTTGTGTTCTTGGATAAGGATAACATCCTAAGGTTCTTCATTCCGACAGAAGCGAACAAATACTCCACAGAGACCCTTGAATGGGTATTCAACAAAGCAGTGGCAGAGGTGAACAAAGGACATATTAGGAAGGGTGAAGTGTCTGGCATTCTGGAAGCTATCAAAGTACAAGTCAACTTCAGAGAATGGATCTTCAATGTCTACAGAACCATCAAAACTGACATGCTATATGCCGTAGACGACTATCCAGACTCTGTGGTTGGATAAACTTCTGTAATAGTATTGGCCTATGAAACACAATTTTGTAATTCTTTCCTTATGTAATTCTTTTCAGAGGATGAATTTTTTATCTCCTCTTGTAATTCCTTCAATTAAGTCATTTCTTGCTTTAAATTGTCAATTTTTACTTTTTCATACTTAAGGGGAAATTGTTAGCTCTCATATTTCATTGAATGTAAAAGTATAAAAAAGTATTACTGCAAGTGTTGACAGAAGGGTTCTACCACAGAAGACCACAGAGGACCAACAACAGAAGATATACAAAAGCGTACAAGTCAAGAATGACAGAACCTCTGTTGTCTCTCATAGAGGTTCTGGAAATTGATCCTCTGGCATCAAGTGCTTACAAGTCATATCCAGCAGAGCCTCTGGGATGGCTCACAGAGGGTCTGCAGTTTATCTTCTGTGAAGAACCCCTTCTCACTGCTTTACTTAGGTTTGTTAGCTGCACGTGCTTATCATGTGACTATGTTTGTAATCTGCTTTATTTGAACGGCTTAGATCATTTCACTTGCCTAGGTTATGTTAGAAAAGCCGTTAGGAACTAGTATAAATAGCAGCTTAGGCCTTTGTAATTCGTGTGTGCTTCCCGTATTGTAATTGTCAATATTTTCAATAGAATTGAAAATCATTTGAAGCTATTCCCTTGTGTTCTTCATTCTTCATCTGTGTTCTTGATTGATTTCTTACTCTCTTTGTTCATATATTGTTTCCGCTGCACTGTTATTGTCGAAAAGATCATCCAGAGTATTTGGTTAATATCATAAGCTGAATCTAAAGGTCATAACAATTAACCTACTTTAAAATTTTCATTAATTAATACATGTTTTTCCTTCTACAGATTAATGGCTATTAACAATATTACATTCATTGAAGATCTTGACAAACAGAAGGATGATTCACTGTGAAGGTCCGAATTGCTAGACTGTGGAAGCAGTCGGTGTTTAAAAATCCAGACGAAATATATTCCATTGAAATGATATTAATGGATGAATAGGTAAATTCTTATATCTTCTTCAAGCTTTAGTATTATCAGCATGATACTGAATCACTTTCTAAAGTGTCTAAGATTTTCACATTATCACTACTCATTGATTTTTCATTTTTATGTTATTAGAGCACTAAAATACAATCAATTGTCCTACAAAAATAGGTTCCTAAGTTCAGTAACTTACTTCAGGAAGGGACTGCAGTTTTCATTAAGAATCCTACAATTGCTTGACATGCAACGAAGTAGAAGTTAATCGACAATACAAACAAGTTAAATTTGTATTACAACACTTCTGTATCAGATTGCCGGGATTTTAAGGGTTCAATTTTTGGTTTTTCATTTGTAAAACTCGCAAATCTTATATCCAAAAGTATCCCAGAACATACAACAGTTGGTGAGTGAATTAAATCCTTCTACATTGATTTTATTTTTTAAATAAACTATATAGTGTACTCTTATTGAAATTAGATGTTGTTATGCTAACTTTTTGATGATTACATAGATGTAATTGCTGAAGTTATTGCTTGTGAGACAATGGTGACTTTTCCAGATAACAATCCGGAATCAGAAGAGAAGTTGTGTGACCGAAGGCTTGGGAAAGAAGTTGATAGGAAGCGGCTATTTGAAAGTTGGTCTGATACCGATCAAGAAATAAAAGGATCGGCTCTAAAAACATTAAAGAGTCCTAAAGTTGAAAAGTAGTATTCTTGCTTTTGATGAACAATTACATTAAATCTCGTATTTGGCATTGTGTTGGAGGTTAAGTTTTAGTTTGGATAATGAGTTTTGCATTTGTGCTTATTTTATGATACACGTTTTCGTTATTATTTGTGTTGGATTTGATATTAAACTCATTTGCATTATATTGTTTTGTAATGCTTGATTTTCATGTTCATGAAAATTATATTTGCTTGTAAGTATTTAACTACTTTTTGGATGAAGAGGTTCTGGGCAGAAGAATAACAGGCTGTACATGATCAGATGGGCTTTAATCTGAATCCTTGCAGGCCTTCATCGATTTATTTACACGGCCTCTGTATACTCCATGTAGATATTGAGACCCGCTATATAGAGCTCTGAATTATACAGGGTTGTTCTTCACACTACTTCGAAGATTAGAGGCCTTTTATGCAGAGTTGCAAATCTGTAGGAAACTTACCTGTACAGAGGTTCCACGTTGAACATGCAGAGCCTCTATACAGGTCTGCAATGAGTATGGAAGCAACTTCAGGTGCGTTACTTGGTACATGCAGATGGTCTACGTAGTTCTGTATGAAGCACGTAGTCAGGATCAGAGGTTTTGCGTAGCACGAGGAGAGACAGAGCTCTTACTTAAGAGCTAAGTGTATTATGTACAAAGGCGTCTTCTATGTCAATTATCGTGGAGATCATCTTACATGAAGCAGAGATACCACCCCTTGAGCAAGAGAAGGAGCCAGAAGTATTCTAAGTTCAATCCGTAATCTGTTGGAGTTTCGA
>NW_020201772.1:6926-26423 GCF_001531365.2 Cynara cardunculus var. scolymus
GATAATACAAACAAGTTAAATTTGTATTACAAGACTTCTGTGTCGAATTGCCGGGATTTTAAGGGTTCCATTTTTGGTTTCTCATTTGTCAAATTCGCAAACATTAAATCCAAAAGTATCCCAGAACATACAGCACTTGGAGCGTGAATTAAATTCTTTTACATTGATTGTATTGTTTAAATAAATTATATATTGTACTGTTATTAAAGTTAGATGTTGTTATGTTAACTTTTTGATCATTACATAGATGTAATTGGGGAAGTTATTGCTTGTGAGACAATAGTGACTCTTCTAGATAACAATCTGGAATCAGAAGAGAAGTTGTGTGATAGAAAGCTTGGGAAAGGAGTTGATAGGAAGCGGCTTTTCTGAAGTTGGTCTGATGACGATCAGGAAGAAAAAGGATCGGCTATAGAAACATTAATCCTAAAGTTGAAAAGTAATATTCTTGCTTTTGATGAACAATTACATTGAAACTCGTATTTGGTTTTGGGTTGGTGGTTGAATTTTAGTTTGGACAATGATTTTTACATTGGTACTTATGTTATGATACACGTTTTCGTTATTATTTGTGTGGGATTTGATATTAAACTCATTTGCATTAAATAGTTTTGTAATGTTTGATTTTCTTGTTCATGAAAATTATATCTGCCTGTAAGTATTTAACTATTTTTGGATGAAGAGGTTATGAGTAGTTGAATAACAGGTTGTACATGATCAGATGGACTATACTCTGATATCCTTGTAGGCCTTCATTGATTTATTACATGGCCTCAGTATACTCCATGCAGATATTGAGACCCGCTATACAGAGCTCTGAATTATGCAGGGTTGTTCTTCACACTACTTTGAAGACTAGAGGCCTTTTATGCAGAGTCGCAAATCTGTAGGAACCTTACCTATACAGAGGTTTCGTGTTGAACATGTAGAGCCTCTATACAGGTCTGCAATGAGTATGGAAGCAACTTCAGGTGCGCTACTTGGTACATACAGATGGTCTACGTAGTTCTGTATGAAGCACGTAGTCAGGATCAGAGGTTCTGCGTAGCACGAGGAGATACAGAGCTCTTACTTAAGAGCTAAGTGTATTATGTACAAAGGCGTCTTCTATGTCAATTATCATAGAGATCATCTTACATGAAGCAGAGATACCACCCCTTGAGCAAGAGAAGGAGCCAGAAGTATTCTAAGTTCAATCCGTAATCTGTTGGAGTTTCGAGAACTTCTTAGGATGTTCATCAAGCTTGAAAACATCTAGACCTTCTTGTCTTACATTTATTTTTTTAACTTTGAAGCATTGTACTTTCGTTTCAATCGTACTGTACTTTCTGAATAGTTAATGTAAAACAGAGGTTATTTTTAACCTCTGCCTTCAATTAGACTTATGTTTTTAATTCCCGTAATAACCTGCCTTCTTTTTAACCTCTGTTGCAGTATCGAGAACTTCTTATGTTTTCCTTCTTTTTCCTAATTTAGGAAAAAGGATCGGTTATAAAAATGTTACAAATCCCTCAACTTCAGAAGTAATATTCGTGGTAATGGTGTACAACTACATTGTCGTTCGTTATTCGTATAGTTTTTGTCATTGGATTTTGGTTCGTACAATAATATGTTAATTGGTCAATGTAGTATGCTACACGCTTTCATTATTATTTGTTTTGGATTTAATATTAAACTTATTTGCATGACCAACACAAAGGCTCTACACTTAAGTGTTGAGAAAGAGCTATGTCTCTTCATGTGCTACGTTGACCCTACCCTTCTTCATATAGGGAGTACATATTTTGTTTTAAATTTGAATTCTGAAGTCGAAAGGTTTGTTTATAGAGTGACACATGGATGTGTAGAGTAATTATTGGACGCATTACGCATGTCAATTTAAAACCGTCGTATTTTAAGAAAATATTTAATTACCAATACGATGTAAGTTAATGGTTGGTTGTATCATATGCGAACACATGGTTGACTACCGTCTTAGATGCATTTTAGTGGAAGGAATGTGTTGTAAGTCTTGAACGTTAAGAGTTACTGACTAACGCTGAATTTCATTTCAGAATAATAGGTCTGAATGCACCCAAATGTTGAACTCTGACCCTTGCATATTCAGACTTAGTACGTCTGAACAACAAAGACCCGGTAGGATAACAAATTTCCCCCCAACCGATACTTCCATATCTGTATAGACCTTATACACTATCTTTTGTTATGTGATAGTCAATATTTGTAAATTAACCCTTGTGAAAGCCATGAAGTTGTTAAACTCCAAATCAAAATGTTCAACTCCGGAATGTACATAATGAATTTCTTGCTCCTGCACTTATACCCACCATCTTACATCTGGAACCAACTTCATATTTAGAAATCTGTATTCACAACAGACGGAATGGGAAGACTTCCTCAGCCTACAAATTTGCACGTACAAAGAATTGTTCCAGATTTGCAATCGTTATTAAAAAGTCTGGGTTGGGTTAAAACTTTTTCTTCAGATTAGACCTCAATATCTGTATAAATCTTATCAAGTACCCTTCGTCATGTGAAAATCAATATTTGAATATTAGTCCTTAAGAAAGTCACTAATTTTGTTAAAGTCCATATTAAAATGTTCGTGACCTATTACATACATAGTTACTTGCGAACGTCTGAATTTACAACTGAGGCCATAAATTTGGTACACCATGTTATTACTTGAACGTGGATAGACTACACAACTGAAGCCGTAAATTTGGTAAACCACGTTCATACTTGAACGTGGACAGACTACACAACTTCAGAATTTTCATAAACTCATAGACTCAAAATTTCAGTTATCGTCGGTTATAATCCCCAAAAAATCTGGAAATTTTAATCGTGGGATGTTGGTTTGAATTGATATTCAATTTCCGAACTCCTCACTACTCAAATTGGCAACTTTTCTCAAAGTCAAACAAGAACAATCAAAACCAATTGTTTTTCTTCTGTAAGGTATGATAGCTTCTTTTGATTAACTTACTTCAAAATTTTAATTAATTAATACATGGTTTTCCTTCTAGAGATTAATGGCTGGGAACAATATTACATTCATTGAAGATCTTGACATATAGAAGGATTATTTCACTGTCAAGGTTCGAATTGTTAGATTGTGGAAGCAACCRGTGTTTAAAAACCCGGATGAAATATATTCCATTGAAATGATATTAATAGATGAACATGTAAATTCTTATAKCTTTTTGAAGCTTTAGTATTGAAAGCATGATATTKAATTATTTTCTAAACRGTCTAAGATCTTCACATCATCACTACTMATTGATTTTTCATTTTTATGTTCTTAGGGGACCAAAATACAAGCAAATGTCYTGCAAAAATGGGTTCCTAAGTTCARGAACTTACTTCAGGATGGGGCTGCMGTTTTCATTAAGAAAGTTTACAATTGCTCGATATGCAACGAAGTACAAGTTAATTGATAATACAAACAAGTTAAATTTGTATTACAAGACTTCTGTGTCGAATTGCCGGGATTTTAAGGGTTCCATTTTTGGTTTCTCATTTGTCAAATTNGATAATACAAACAAGTTAAATTTGTATTACAAGACTTCTGTGTCGAATTGCCGGGATTTTAAGGGTTCCATTTTTGGTTTCTCATTTGTCAAATTTGCAAACATTAAATCCAAAAGTATCCTAGAACATACAGCAGTTGGAGCGTGAATTAAATTCTTTTACATTGATTGTATTGTTTAAAGAAATTATATATTGTACTGCTATTGAAGTTAGATGTTGTTATGTTAACTTTTTGATCATTACATAGATATAATTGGGGAATTTATTGCTTGTGAGACAATGGTGACTCTTCCAGATAACAATGGAAAAGCCAAAAAGAAGAATGCAGCTTGAGATGCAGGATTTGGAGTAAGTATTTCACTTTAATTTACTAGCAGTGATCTTCATAAACTCTATAATTCTTTTCTTACAATTTATTTAGGGGGATTAAAATTCAAGTTACATTGTGGGATGCCTTCGTTGAGGAATTGAATGATTATGTTTGTACAAACAAGGACAAGGGGATTGTTGTTCTTGTTATTCAATTCGCAATGGTCAAAATTTACAGAGGTTTGTCTTATTCATAACATGTATAGTTCTTTCCAGCAACCTTGTGTTAACTTGCTTCATTTGATTGTTTCAGAAAGACCATTTCTTTCTAACTAATTCAATGGTACGAGGCTGTTCATCAATTCGGACATTGATGAAATTAAAGATTTTAAGAAAAGGTCAGCAATTTTTATTTATTATTTATTTATGTCATATTTCTGTTATATATCTTATATTTCCCTAATATACATTGTTGTGTGTTAATACTCCGATTCAATTGTTTGATTCGGAAAAGTGGCGAATCTAAATCGTCACAACAGATTTCAATGGTCTCTGGAATGTCTTATTCATATCGTGAAGATTTCCTAGACAGAACCAGTAGAGCAAACATTGTTGAAATCAGTGAGACTATTGAGGTATTGATTCTTTTAAATTGTGTCTTTACATTGAGTAAATGGATTTTAGTGTAATATAGCGTACTTCATACAGGCGAAATCACTAATTGTATTAGGAACGGTGAAAGCATTTAGGAAGGATGTCCCTTGGTTTTACATGGGTTGCATGAGGTGTAACCGCAAGGTTCGACCCACGTACATTATTATTGACAAGGATGATGGATCTGGTATGAAAGAAGAGAGGGAAAATTTTGATTGTACGACTAATAGATGCAGAGGTAAACAAACAGAAGTGTTGCCAAAGTAAGTAACAATTACATAACAGTGCTTTTCATTAACTTCTGCACACTCACATTAATACTCACTTAATAATCATATAGGTTCAGAATTTCTTTGAGAGTTCAAGATGATACTGGAATTGTAACATTGACATTATTTAATCGAGAAGCTAATAAAGTTTTGAATCAAACGACAACAGAGTTGTATGAAAAAGTTAAAGAGGTATGATTAGAGGTCTTATCCTTTTTCATAAGTTACTTTTTAGGACTCCAAAAGCCTGTTAATGTAAAAATTGTTTGTTTTCTTTGTTAGAGTGGTGATTTAGACATGTTTCCGGATGAGTTGGATGTTTTGCTTGATCGGAGGTTTGCAATAAAGATTGACATAACTGATTACAATATTAAGAACAACTGTTTCATTTATGGCATTTCAAGGTTAACAGATGATGATGCCATTTTGAGTGAATTGGAGATGGGATGCGCTTCTCAACAAGTGCTGATTTCAGTTTGCAAAAAATATTATCCAATTTAATCTAAAATCTTTGTTACTCTAACATTATTTTAGTATTTACTGTGCAGCCTGCTGAATCAGAATCAGTAAATCTGCATTCAACAAATTTCAGTTCCCAAGATAAGTTAAAGGTACTATAAGTGGCATCTTCAATGTAATTTGTAAAGACAACTACAAGCAACTAATTCTTCAAATGCCACAACTAATTATTGTTTTATTTGAAGGATGTTGTTTCATATACTGGTGAGAATGCAACACCATCCGATGTAGATAAGAGCACTGCAGACAGTCCAGAATCAAAAGAAAAGTTGTGTGAGAGAAGGCTTGGCAAAAGAGTTGAAAGGAAACGGCTTTTTGAAAGTTCGTCTGATGCCGATCAGGAAGGAAAATGATCGGCTATAAAAACATTAAAGATCCCTAAGGTTGAGAAGTAATATTCTTCTTTTTGATGAACAATTACATTGCAACTCCCATTTGGTATTGTGTTGGTGGTTGAATTTTTTCTTGGACAATGATTTTTGCATTGGTGTTGATGTTATGATACACGTTCTCATTATTATTTGTGTTGGATTTGATATTAAACTGATTTGCAGTACATACTTTTCTAATGTTTGATTTTCATGTTCATGAAAATTATATATGCTTGTAAGTATTTAACTATTTTTGGACGAGGAGGTTCTGGGCAGATGACAAACAGCTCTGCAATGAGTATGGAAGCAACTTCAAGTGCGCTGCATGGTACATGCAGATCGTCTGCGTAGTTCTGTATGAAGCAGGGAATCAGGATCAGAGGTTCTGCATAGCACGAGGACAGACAGAGCTCTTACTTAAGAGGTAAGTGTATTATGTACAAAGGCCGTCTTCTATGTGAATTATCGTAGAGACCATCTTACATGAAGCAGAGATACCACCTCTGAAGCAAGAGAAGCAGGCATAATTATTCTAAGGTCAATCCATGATCTGTTGGAGTTTCGAGAACAACTTAGGAGGTTCATCAGGCTTGAAAACATCTAGACCTTCTTGTCTTAGCATTTTTTTTAGCTTTCAAGCATTGTACTTTAATTTCAATCGTATTGTACTTTTTGAATAGTTAATGTAAAACAGAGGTTATTTTTAACCTCTGCCTTCAATTAGACTTATGTTTTTAATTCAAGTAAGAATTTTCTTTCTTTTTAACTTCTGTTGGAGTATCGAGAACTTCTTATGTTTTTCCTCCTTTTTCCTAATTTAACAAAAAGGATCGGCTACAAAACCTTAAAAATCCCTCCACTTTAGAAGTAATATTCATGGTTCGGGTGTACAAGTACATTGTCTCTCATATTTGGTATTGTTTTGGTGATTGGATTTTGGTTTGTACAATGACCTGTTAATTGGTGAATGTAACTTCCTATACGCTTTCATTATTTTTTGTTTTGGATTTAATGTTAAACTTATTTGCATGAGTAACACATAGGCTCTGCACTTAAGTGTTGAGAAAGACCTTTATCTCTTCATGTGCTACGTTGAGGCTGCCTTTCTTCATACAGACCATAACAGAGGTTCTGCACGTGCTATGTTGTCAATCTAACCATGGCTCCTTACTTCATACAGAGCTTCACAGAGGCTCTGCACTTAAGTGTTCAGAAAGAGCTCTGTCTCTCATGCCCTACGTTGAGGCTCGACCACTTACTCTAAAAGTGGACTTCGAACTTGTAACTTTGGACCATCTGAGTCTTAATTCTGGGAAATTTATTCACCCTTGTGTTTATCAAGCCTGACTTCGTTCTTCATACAGACCTTAACAGAGGTTTTGCTTGTGCTAGGGCGTCACTCTAACCCTGCTTCTCTGATTCAGACAAAGCTAGACAGAGGCTCTGCACGTAAGTGTTGAGAAAGAGCTCTCTCTCTCTCTCTCTCTCTCTCTCTCTTCATGCCCTACATTGTGGCCCCGCTGCTTAATCTGAATGTGGACTTCAGAATTGTAACTCTGTATGGTTCAAGTCTTAACTCTGGAAATTTCTTGACCCTTGTATCTGTCAAGCCTCACTCCATTCTTCATACAGACCTTCACAGAGGTTCTGCAACTGGTACACGGTCAATCTGAGCCAGGCTCTGTGGTTCATACAGAGCTCCACAGAGGCTCTGCACTTAAGTGTAGAGAAAGAGCTTTGTCTCTTCATGTTGTACGTTGAGGCTTCCCTTCTTCATACAGACCTTCACAGAGGTCCTGCACGTGATACACGGTCACTCTAATCCTGCCTCCGTGCTTCATACAGAGCTACACAGAGGCTCTGCACTTAAATGTTGACAAAGAGCTCTATGTCTTCATGTCCTACCTTCAGGCGTCAGGTCATACTCTGGAAGTGTACGTCAGACTTGCAACTCTACACCGTACCTGGTTTATACTATGGGAAGTTTGTTCACCCTTGAGGCTGTCAACCCTGACTTTGTTCTTCATATAGACCTTGACAGAGGGCCTGCATGTGCTATGCCGTCAATCTAGCTCTGTCACCGTGCTTCATACAGAGCCATACAGAGGCTCTGCACTTAAGTGTTGAGAAAGTGGTATGTCTCTTCAGGTGCTACGTTGATGTTTCCCTTCTTCATGAAGACCTTCATAGAAGTTCTGCACATGCTATGCCGTCACTCTAACACTGCCTTCGTGCTTCATACAGAGCTACACAGAGGCTCTACACTTAAGTGTTGAGAAAGAGCTCCATCTGTTCATGTTCTACGTTGAAATTCCCCTTCTTGATACAGACCACGATAGAGGTTCTGCACGTGCTACGCCGTCACTGTAACACTACCTCCGTGCTTCATACAGAGCTACACAGAGGCTCTGCACTTAAGATTTGAAAAAGAGCTCTGTCTCTTCATGTCCTACCTTGAGTCTCCGCCTCTGACTCTGAAAGTGTACTTTAACCTTGTAGGTCTCTACCGTTTTGGGCTTAAATTGCGGAAAGTTTTTTAACCCTTGTATCTGTCAAGCGTGACTCTATTCATCAAACAAACATTCACATAAGTTCTGCACGTGCTATGCCGTCACGTATTTCGGTGATTACAAAAACTTCTAAATAAATACTTATTTCGCAAAGATAGGTCTGATATCCTATTCCATAGTTAAAATAGATGGTTTACTTCAGAGTCATTTCAACAGTACGCTTCTTGTATTAAACCTATGAACCCGTCAAAATTAAATGTAAGAGTTGGAAGCTAACTGTGACTGGTTTGCTTACAGACTTATACAATAACTTTCATACGTGGTTTGATAGACATACAATATGCATTAATGTTTAAACCATGTAATATGGCTCCAAAATAGTACTAAACAGACTTCAGATTTTGGATTTAAATTGTGAATTGTAATTCTTGAGTATCAATGTGCAGAGTTCCCTGAAACCAGTTCTAAAATGTTACTTTCAACATGTCTCAATTTGAAATATCATTCAAATGTTACTAATTGATGTCCGTATGTCCATTCATATATAACTGCATTTTTTTTCATTGTAAATGTTTTCTCAAATTTATTTCACATAGATATTAGAGAACTGAAGGAAATTCACCTTCCATGAATTGTTTATCACTCACTAGCCTTGGCAGATTGTTGACATGTTTCTTTCAATAAAAACCCACGGCTTTAAATTTTCCAGAGTTATATTGTGTAGTAATTTGTTAGCCTTAAAATGAAACTCCAATATCTTTTCTCCAACTTAGAACTCTGTTATGACAATGGTTTTCATAGTTTTCCGGGTTTATAAATATGTTAAGGTAGAAATTTGAAATATGCAACATGCTTTTCCAATAGCCTATTACTCTTGGTCTTCTACACTTAATAGTTAAAAGTCTGAATTCCATACTTGAACATTAAACTGCATCCTTTGCATAACATGGTGAAGACATAAGTTGTTTTAGGTGATAATGTTATAACTTAATTTAAATATATAATTTATATTACATTTAGGTTTTCCTCATAAGTGAAGTATGTTATTTGAACATGTATATAATACAATCACTAATTGCAAGTGGAGACAAGATTCACCAAAATACTGTTTCTACGCAAAAGCCTATGAAGAATTGAATGCTGCGAGGTTTTGAACATATATATTACTCTTTTAAATTTTTATGCATAAAGACAAAGTCATTTGTAAAATCTATTCCAAAATAAAAAATGAATATATTTAAAGCCATATTAACAAATTATATAGCCCTTTCCTTCGCTTTCTAAAATCCTCTGAAATCAAAGCTACTAAAAAGTATACTAAAAAGGAAATTTGTACATAGTGAAAATATGAATGACATATACACATTAAACATTGTATCTACACATACTAATTCTTCCAGTAATACCTTGGTAGCTATCTGGTTTTTACAAAAGCATTTGAAAGGAATGAAGCCTGGTCCAATGCAATCACCCTTCTTTTCATAATCATAAAAAACAGAGTGATTACATCAAACCAGATAATATCCCTCACAAACCACTACTTATTTTCTTCTCTGAAGAGAGCATTCATTCATCTTCTTCTTCCTTTAAGCCCTAATATTGTTTCATCTAATTTTAATCTACAAATAGGCATAAAAAAAAGGAGACTCGGGTGTAGTGTAGAAATTTATTGAAAACCGTAAAGGACATATATTATTAAATATATACAGATATTTTTAAAAGTGACGGTTGAAATGACCTCCCAAAGTTTTAAATAAATTTATACACTTTTCAAATCCGGTAATTGTTGAAATAAAATATTCCCACTCCTCTTCTCTCACCCATTTTCGACTCTTAAATTTTTTTGTTCCTTTTTCATCACAAACCAGATATTCATGGAGGACTGCTTCATGTTAACTCCGATTAAACAAACGAAGCACAAAAGGTGTATAACTATGGAGGTTCCGGCAATGTCAAAGAAGTTTTCTAACCAAGAAGAGTTACCATTCCCAAAACTTATAAGGATATCAATGACCGATCCCTATGCAACTGATTCTTCAGGAGATGAAGATGACCACATTTTTAAACGGTGGCGTGTAAAGAAGTATGTTAATGAAATTAACATACAACCGTCAAGCAAAGCTACAATGATGCCTCTCAATGGCAATATGACGACAACCAGAAACAGCCCATCTGCTATAGATTCGAAACAGAAAGCTATGAAGAAGAAAAAAAGTCCAGAGGGTACTGTTAGGAAGTTCCGAGGAATACGAAAAAGACGTTGAGGTAGATGGGCAGCGAAGATTATGGATCCGGCTACACGCAAGTAGTTGTGGTTGGGAACATATGATATGCCGGAGGAAGCTGCCATGGTATATGATAATGCTGCCATTAAACTCCGTGGTGCTGGTGCTATTACAAATTTTGTTTTGCCAACGGTTTTGGAAAACCCACTGCCGACGAATGTTACATCAATGTCCGACCATCATCCCAACCGAAAGTCACTCAAGCTTCCACTTGCGGATGCACCACCTTTGGATTACCAATCATTTGATTCAATACAACTTGATGATGAAGTTGCATCTTTTAACATGCATCATGATTTCGGGTCTATAAACCCGAAACAATTTGATGATTTTGGTATAACCCCTATAGCTCCTGACTTCATTCCTGACACTGGATGTGGATCTCCCTCAACTTTAAAAATAGATAACTACCTCGAAGATATTTCAGATAGTACTTTAGATTTATGGTTTTCCTAAAATGGCTGGAACTTATTTTAGTTAGTTGTTGGAGCTGTTTAATTGAGTACTATTGTATTATTTTGTTAGTATTGTATTAATGCATATTTTTTATTAACATTTAGTCGTTTGCCTGATTAGTTTTATTTTGTTTTTCAAACAGTTGTAAATGATGTTTTTTTACAAAATATATATAGGTCACAAAAAGGGTTGACCCATATACAAAACTTAAGTGTAATGGGATTTATTCGCGTATTCATGTAAGCGTCATAAATGTTAAAGAGAAATCAGAATTGTAATTGTGGAAAAGGAGTTCAGATTTGTGATCAGATGTTTTTGCGATGTACCTTCTAACTCTACCATACAATTCTGACTCTACCTAAGGGAACATAAGTCCAGACTTTCATGTACATGATGCAAAATGATGCAAAAGTCTGGAAATAATGAATCCATATTTAGTGATACATAGACATATCAGAGATGTTTCCTCTATCCGAAACATCAATTATAGGAAAAGAATTCTAAATTACCATTGGAGAGAAGGAGTTAAGATTTATTCCCAGATTTCTAAGGCATGCTACCTTGTAAGGCTGGCATACAATTATGCACGTTGACAAAGACATACTCGTCCAGACTTGTATGTCCAGACTTATAAGCCTGAATACGATGGACCCAGACTTAGTTAGCCATAGAACATATCAGAGTTGTTTTTTTCGTTTAAAACATCAATTAAGCCATGAAAAAAGGAGAATAAACGTGTAAAGGGAGAAATGCCACTTAAGTAGACCCATTTGAACTGTAAGTGAAGCTGTGTGTGTGGAGTGACTCTCTGCATACAACACTTAAATGTTTTTAGGCCTTCTCATTAGCTCTGACTCCACAATCTGGTACATAACTCTGAAAAACGAACGTGCAAACAAAAACTGACAAGCAATTTCTTAATTTATGTTGTATTTAGACCTTTAATGTACGGTTTCCATAACCGCCTCATCTAGGTAATCATTTGCTTCTTATAAAATTATTGTTATAACATACAACTTCCATTTCCTACTACAGTAAAAAAAGCATTCTTTAACACAACTGTCTAACTAAGTCCATTTTCTCACGATTGTTCATTCTAATGTTTTATTATGTACTGACTTCATGTACTGTTTCTTGTTGAAGAATTAATTTTCTTGCAGATCTTTTAAAAAAGAAATTCGATGGATGCTAGAGAAAGGAGAAAATTTAGAAAGACCGTTTTGAATAGTAATAGACAGTCAGTGAAATCTACATCATCAAATGTTGAAGGTATCTGATTCAAAAGCATTTTGAATTCTATTTTGATTGAGACAAATATTACCTGTTCAGGAATTCTGTTGAAGACATTTTTTGACAATCATCCTTTCCTCTAACTTTTTACAAATAATATCTCAAATTATGATAGGCAATTAGAATCTTCATCTTAGAGGAATAATATTCCCTACCATAATGAGAATATGGATCCAAACACATGTCCACAATTTCAACATACAAACTTGGCACATTCTTCTTCATATGTGACTATCACAAATCCATTATCTGATAGTCCTAATGGTATGTGTAATCTCTTGTACACCTCATTTTTAAAGTAATGATTCAAACACATTTTCAATACTAACAAATGTCTTACATTACTTAAATTTGTATATTTTAAACAACAAGTGTTCATGTAAACAAACACTACTGGTTACGTTCTACCGCCAATTCATCCATGCCTTTATCGACAATAGATCAAGCTTCTTCTATGGTTCGGTTATTAGCAGGGCATCACAGATCACAAAGAAGAAATATAAATGTAGTTGATATACAAATCATTGATATTACATCAGATGAAGAACCGGACCATCCAGTAACAACTACAGACAAAATTGAAGGAATATCTAAAGGTAGTTATTGAATAATCAAATGTTTAATACTTACAGTTAGTTATTACATTCGAGTTTATTAAACAGAGTACTTGGATCACGGTGATGAAAGTATTATTTGTGAATGTTGTGATGCAAAACTATGGAAATATGAAGCTCATCGAGGGAAAAAATGCGTGATGAAAACAAGTTACTCCCTTTGTTGTCTTTATGGCAAAGTTCAGCTTCCAAAAGAGAAAGAGATGGGCACTTCTTATGTAAATCTATTTCATTGTGCGGACTCAAAAAGCAAATACTTTATGAAGAACATTCGTTGTTATAATTCAATGATCTCATTTACATCAATGGGTGGCAACATTGATAATTGAAATGTCCAAAATTCATACAAAATGATTATGATCTTCAAGAACTTTAAGAATGAGATGAATAGAGAGAGTAGATCACCAAATGTCTCTTGAATTGATTGAGAGAGAATTACAATGCTAAAACTCAGATTACAGAATTGCTAATGACTTGCTAATGACAATTACAAAGGAAACTACTATTTATACTAAGGAAGGAATAAAGCTACTCTATTACAAAACATGTAAAATATGGAGAACTTGAATACAACAATAACGCGCATACTCGAACCCAACAATACTTCCATTAATAGTGGAAATGCACCATACATATACAGGTTTAATGGTCAAAACTACCATAGGATGGGTAGTCTTCTACCACCAGATGGAAGAAAACCGAAATTCTCTCAACTGTACATATATGATACCGAAAATGAAGTTTCAAATAGACACANTAGGATGGGTAGTCTTCTACCACCAGATGGAAGAAAACCGAAATTCTCTCAACTGTACATATATGATACCGAAAATGAAGTTTCAAATAGACACARTTCATTTAGGTATACATTCATCCTTAWTGTAATATCTCTTAATAGATTTACTTGAATTACATTGTATGGTTATATTAATGGTCACTCTGATTTTATGTTTGTTATGATTTACTTAGTGAAAAACAAGAAGCCTCTGCATCAAATTCTGATTCCCTTGATATTAAGCTTATTCAATACTTAAAGAACATACTAGATGCAAAAAATGTGTTGGTGAAGTCTTATAGAATTGCAAGAGATTGTTTTGAATGCTACCCAGATGTCAAGCTAAAGTTACGGCTGAATGGAAAAAGAGAAAAGGATAGAAGAACATATAACCTTCCAACTGCTTCAGAGGTTGCAGCTTTAATTGTTGGAGATGATAGTGGTACAATTGAAAAGGGAGATATCATTGTGACAACATGAGACAGGTTATTTACAAGCAATAAGTGAATTACATCCTTCTTACCTTCCTCTTCAATATCCGTTGTTATTTCCATTTGGAGAAGATGGTTACAGAGTTGACATTCCTCATAGAGAGGTAACATCTTCAAGCAAAAGTAAAAGAAGAACTGTAACAATGAGGGAGTTCTTCGCCTTTAAACTTCAAGATAGAAGAAATATGTTTTCATTACTTCTCAATGCAAGGAGGCTTCTACAACAATTTATTGTTGATGGATACACAATGATTGAAAGTGAGAGGTTACATTATATACGTAAGCAGCAAAATGTCCTAAGGTGCGAGACATATGATACTCTATGCAATGTACAAGAACAAGGAGAGTGGGATGTTTCAAATATTGGAAAACGTATTATACTACCTTCTTTTTTCACCGGTGGTGCTCAGTACATGATGCAAAATTATTTGGATGCAATGTCCCTTTGTAAATGGTATGGATATTCTGACTTGTTTCTAACCATGACTTGCAATCCAAAATGGCCAGAAGTTAGAAGATTTGTTAAGGACATAGGCTTAAATCCAGAAGACAGGCCTGACATTCTTTGTCGTTTATTTAAGATCAAGCTTGATGCACTTATTAGAGAATTGAAAGAGAATGAGTTTTTTGGCAAAATTCAAGCAGGTATGTTCAATTTATGATAACAGTATCAACATATTTCTTCATACTTTTAGTCTTATCTTTATTAATTTAAATTGTAACTTTTTTGTAGTTGTTTATACAATTGAATTTCAAAAGCATGGCTTGCCTCACAGTCATATTTGTCTGTTTATGCACCGAGATTTCAAACTACCTACTGTTGAACAGATTTATCCTATCATCTCAGCTGAAATCCCAGACAAAAAACAGTGATCCAGACTTGTACTTACTTGTAAAAGAGTTCATGATGCATGGACTATGTGGTGAAGTAAACATTAATTGTCCATGCATGGTTGATAGAAAGTGTTAAAAAATACCCAAAGAATTTTTCTGAACACACTTCAGTTGATGTTAATGGCTATCCTGTATACCGCAGACGAGTTGATGGACGTTTTATTGAAAAATCAGGTGTTAAACTAGACAACATAAATGTCGTTCCATATAATAAACATATGTTGAAAAGATATCAACCCCACATTAATGTTGAGTGGTGCAATGAGGCATCTTCAATCAAGTATCTGTTTAAATACATCAACAAGGGTCGAGATAGGGCTACTGTTGCAATTGTAGAAAACAATGATGATGCGGTCACTGTTAATGCAGTTGATGAGATAAAACGGTATTATGATTGTAGATACCTTTCTGCATGTGAAGCTTCATGGCGTATTTTTGGATATGATGTTCATTACATGACTCCTTCTATTTTAAGACTTCCTTTTCATCTTCCAGGACAACAACAAGTAGTGTTTGGTGCTGAAGATAATATTGATAATGTGCTAAACAGACCATCTGTGGCATCCTCAATGTTCTTAGCTTGGATGCATTGTAATCAAATTTATCAAGAGGCAGGAGAACTCACTTACGTTGAATTTCCTACAAAGTTTGTGTGGAAATTGGACGAACGACGTTGGGATCGAAGGAAAAAAGGGTTCTCAATTGGATGGATTCATTTAGTTTCTCCTACTGTAGGAGAAGGGTATTACTTGCGAATTCTTCTGAATAAAGTCAAAAGTCCTAAATCATTAAAAAGACATTCGTACAATTAATGGAAAAACATTTCTGACTTTTAGAGATACATGTTATGCTCTTGGGCTTTTAGACGATGACAAGGAATATATTGAAGCCACTGAAGAGGCAAATTTAACTGCATCTGGTTTTTATCTTCACTTCTTATTTGCAACCATGCTGATTTCAAACAGTTTATCTAGACCTGAATTTGTTTGGGAAAAAAATGGCAATACTTAGCAGATGGGATTCTGTACAATCAACAAATTGTTTTACAGTCGCCAGGTATGTTAATTCTATATCTTAAGCATAGAGTTATACAACTATTATAAAAAACTATGGTTGTTATTAAATTGTATCTACTTTTAATTTCATGTAGTAATTGTGTACATTTATATTATTTTTAACAGATTTATCTCTTAATGATGAACAAGTGAAGAATCTAACTTTGTTCGAAATTGAAAAGATTTTGCTTCGTAACAATTCCACGTTGAAAGACTTCACTACACTGCCTTATCCTTATAATGACTCGCTTGAATCCTCAAACAACCGTTTGATTGCAGAAGAATTGGATTATAATCATCATAATTTACAAGATAAGTTTCACACACTTGTAACTGCTCTAACAAATGAGCAAAGAGGTGTGTATAATGAAATCATGACTGCGGTTGAAAAGAAAAAAGGTGGTGTATTTTTTGTTTATGGGCATGGCGGAACAGGTAAAACATTCCTATGGAAGACCTTGGCTGCATCAATAAGATCTAAAGGATAAATTGTTTTAAATGTTGCTTCCAGTGGTATTGCATATTTACTTCTTACCGGTGGCAGAACAGCACACTCTCGGTTTCACATCCCGTTCATTCTCAATGAAGATTCTCTTTGCCAAATGAAGCCAGACAGTGATGTTGCAAGCTTAATAAAGATAACTACTTTGATATTATGGGATGAGGCACCAATGGTTCAGAAACATGCATTTGAAGCATTAGATAGAAGTATGAATGATATTTTCAATGCTCAACGCAGTGGTGACTCAAATATGATTTTTAGGGGTAAGATAATTGTTTTTGGAGGAGATTTCAGACAGATTCTGCCGATTATTCCCAATGCAGGTAGACAAGACATTGTAAATGCATCATTAAGTTCATCTTACATTTGGGAAAAATACGAAGTCCTAAGGTTAACTAGAAACATGAGGCTAACTGCAAACAGTGAAAGTTCAGAAATTGAACAAACAAGGGATTTTGCAAAATGGATTTTGGATCTAGGAGAAGGAAAAGTTGGAGGTGATAATGATGGTGAAGCAGTTATTGAGATACCTCGTGATCTTCTCATTACCGATTGCATCAATCCTGTATTTGCATTAATCGAATTTGTCTATCCCTCAATTCTTGAAAACATCAACAACTCAGCTTATTTTCAAGAATGAGCAATACTTACCCCAAAAAATGAAGTAGTTCAAGAAATAAATGATTGTTTGTTGTCATTGTTTCCAGGAGAAAAAAAGGAGTACTTAAGTTCAGATATGTTATGTGAATCAAAGCACCTTCATGATGAGTTTGATAAAACTTTGTACTCTCCTGATGTTTTAAATGGTCTTATATTATCATGAATACCAAACCATAAGATTCTACTAAAAGTTGGTGTTCCTATCATGTTATGAGAAATATTGATTAGAAATCTGGACTATGTAATGGTACTAGACTGTGGGTGTTAACATTAGGAAATCGAGTAATAGAAACACATGTCATATCTGGAAGCAATATTGGAAGTCGTACATTCATTCCAAGAATGTCCTTAACACCTACAAACAAAAGGATACCATTCAAATTTCAAAGGAGACAGTTTCCAATTGCTGTATGTTTTGCCATGACCATTAATAAGAGCCAAGGACAATTATTATCAAAAGTTGGTTTATTTCTAAGACAATCGGTCTTCACACATGGTCAGTTATATGTTGCTTTATCCAGAGTCAAAAGCAAGCAAGGTTTGAAAGTACTAATTATGGATGATGATGGCATTATTTACAGTAAAACAACCAATGTTGTATACAAAGAAGTGTTTAGTAATATATGATACATTGTTCTTATTTATTTAATGGCTTACATATTTAACTTATATTTGTTCAATTTATATTGTGTTATAAATATTGCTTAACAACTTCATCTTATTAGTTCATATTATTATTAATTCTTAAGAGGCTTATTTTTCATTTATAGTCTGCATTATAATTATTCGACCATAGAGGATCTACATGTGCTATGTAAATTCTCTCACCCGGACTGCGTCCTTTATACAGAGCTTTAGAGAGGGACTGCGTACACTACGCAGAGTCTCTGACCAAACTTCCGTAATTCATACAGAGCTTTAGAGAGATACTGTAGAAACCATGCAGGACCTCTATGCATGATTTCGTGCTTCATGCAGAGCTACACAGCAGCTCTGCATCTACAATGCATAACCTCTGTGCACGGAAAATTTACACTTATAACCAGATTGGTCGTCTTGATTTAGAAGTCTTGCAATGCTGGATATTGTCCGTCGTAAACTTTGGAGGATTTCTTCGACCTTGTGTACGTCAAGCCTGATTCCGTCCTTCATACAGACCTTAACTGAGGTTCTGCACGTGCTTTGCGGTCGATGTGAACCAGACTACGTGTTTCATGCACAGCTGCACAGAGGTTCTGCATTTAAATCTTGAAAAATAGCTCTTTCTCTTCACGTAATGCGTCGATGATCTGTCTCTTACTCTGAAGATGACTTTCAGACTTGTACCTGTAAATAGTTTCCATCTTCATCTTTGCAAACTTTTTTACGCTTGTGTCCTTCAAGCTTGCCTCCGTCTTTCATGCAGAGTTTCATAGAGGTTTTGTACTTGTCTTGAGTAACAGTTCTATCTCTGTATGTACTACCCAAAACCTATGATTCTCTTTGCTTGTCTCATACAGAGGTATAAAAAGAATTTGCATGTACTACGCAGCGCTGCATACTGAATCTACATTGTTCGTCTCCATTTAGAAGTTTTTCTAATCATCGAAGGACAAACCGTTCTTTGTATATGTAACATTTAATTCTCGAGTCTTTGTTTAATTTTATAAATTACCTCCGATTTTTAATTGTTTATAAAATACATATCAGTTTCGCTTAATTTTTATCATTAACCCGTGTAATACACGGGCCCGAACCTAGTATGTAATATAATAGTAAGTATATATACATATATATAAGTGAAGATAATAAAATTATAATAATTTTATAAATAAAAAATATTATATAAATATTATACAATATCTTGTAAACTATACGTGAAGAGTATATATATATATATATATGAAATAACTTAATTAATATATATATATATATATATATTAAATAATAATGATAATTAAATACAATATATTATTAAATCGATTTGATGTTTATAAATTTTAGAGATGCATAATTTTCAAGCATTCAACACCCTATTAAGGGGTTGCCATTAACACTCCACTAGATTTAACCTAGGGGAGGTTAATGACACCTTTATCCATTGTCATTGACACCCCTAATATTATTTTAATTATGGGAGTGCTAATGGCACCTCCTAATAGGGAAAAGGCTAATGGCACCCTATAGGTTAATAATGGCACCCCTAAGTTAGCTTTAATTATGAATTTTTTTTTTTGTGTTTTTTTGTCTTTTTGTTATTATTACTTTTTGTTTATTATTATTTAAATTTTTTTTAATTAATATATATTATTCATTTTATTTTCTATTTT
>NW_020201772.1:27705-45985 GCF_001531365.2 Cynara cardunculus var. scolymus
CTTAATTTAAATTCAATACAAATGATTTCTATAAATATTTAGTCGATTAAAATAACTAATTAATTATAAAAATTAACTTTTTGAATTAAACTATTATAATATATATATATATATATATATTATAATAGTAAATATATACACACATATATATAATATAAGTAAAGATAATAAAATTATAATAAAAATATAAATAAAAATATTATATAATATATGTAAAGTATACATAAAGAATATATATATAATTATATAATATAATTTAATTAATATATATATATATATATATTAAATACTAAACGTTCAACGTCCCCTAATAAATTCGATTTGATGTTTATAAATTTAAAAGGTATTACAATTCTCAAACGTTCAACATCCCCTAATAAGGAGTGTTGAATGCCTTGGGATTTGAATCATACTAAAACACATAAAAGATCATAATCAATCAAATAATATAATATATATTATAATTATTATTATACACATCCTATATATATATATTATAATTATTATTATACACATCCTATATACACATATCTATAATTAATATTTTATTATTTTAAATTATATTATATATATATATATATATATATATATATATATATATATATATACTAGTGTGAACCCGTACAATGCCTTCGAAATTTATTAATATTAAATATTTTTTATTTAAATTATATTATTATATGATATATATTACAAAAGGATATTTTTATTACTTACAATTTATACCATTATATTTATTTAATTTTTGAATACATCTCTTACTTTTTCATTTTTCGTTTTACACTTTTATCACATTAACATACGTAATCGTATATTAAACTATAATACGTCAAAAAATATATTTTTATTTTAACAAGTTACACTGTTATAATCATCTCGTCAATATCGTCAAAATAGTCTAATATTGAATTTTTTTAATACTTAATTATATGATCGTAATAATATAAATATAAGAATAATATAAAATAAAAAGTAAAAAAGGAAGAAAATAAAGAAACTTAATAATATTTATAAAGGTTTAAAGTGTATATTAAAAAATCATATAAAAATATAGACTATTTTGAAGGTATTAATTTATCCATTTATTCATAATATCTAGACCCTATTCACTCTCAATTATATTTAGACACTATTCATCTTGGCATCTTAAGTCACTTCACCTATTCATCTTGGCATCTTAAATATTACATCTTGGCATCTTAAATCATTGTATTGGTTTTACAGAAGAAAAGAGTCGGAGGTTTTCACCATTTTATTGGTTTTACAGAAGAAAAGAGCTAGAGGTTTTAAGTTGGAGGATTCGTTCAAGGATGTGGAGGTAAATAAAAAGATTGTTTGTTTCACTATCTTCCTATCTTTTTCATGATGTATATTCTTTATCTCACTAATATTTGTTGTTTAATGTTCTTTAATGGAGTTTTCAGGTTTGATTTCTTCTGTATATCCATGTTTATGATCTAAAAAACTGAAGAAAAAAAGAGACCTTTTTGTTTATCCCATCTGAGTTTGGAGTAAAAGAGAACATCTTAGAAACTTTGTTGAAAGAAAAAAAAAAGTAGAAATGGAAAGTCGGTATTCAAGGATGGATGAAAAAATCTTCCCTATTGATCTATTTCTATGCAAAACATGAAGATTTGAGACACACAACTTTAGACACAGGGAGATAGCCATAGGAAAAAAAAAATAGAGGGGTAATATTTACTGTATATTATCATTATAATTATTTTAAGTTATATTATATAACTATTATTATACTTTGTTTACTATTCAAAACGTGACATCCATTCTACCGGTATAAAATTTAAAAAATGTTGAATTTGGAAGATGACAATGTGCATCCAAACAAATCAACTGGAGCTTACGGAAACCCWCAACCGTCTGCATTTTCTACCGATACGGTATCTTTAAGTTTCATTTATTCTTGTTAAATTATATGGTATAACTAGTAGTTGTAACTTAAAAAAAGTCAATTTCAGGTGCTTAATTCTCGTCAAGATCTAATTGATTGGGTACACAATGTGRCATTTTCACTTGGTTTTGTTATTGTTATCAAAAGAAGCAAAAGTGACTCACGTTGGGGCCCATCTAAAGTTGTATTGCAATGTGATTGTGGTGCTATACACAAAGGTAACAAAACCTCCAGTAAACATACTGGGACAAGAGAAACAAATTGCCCATTTTGCTTGGTAGGAAAGCATTTGGGTAATGATTGTTGGACGTTAACTGCAAAATGTGAAGTACATAATCATGAATTTTCATTACACCTAGAGGCGATTGTCTGAAACTCAAGCTCTATTGGTGGAAGATTTGTCGGCCAACAATGTGAAACCTAGAGATATTTTATCAACAATCAAGCAGCAGTATCCAAATAACGTGTCTACAAAAAAGATGATATACAATCAATGCCAGAAACTTCGACTTAAGAAGAATGCAGGTAGAACTCCAATGCAAGTTGTGATGTCATTTTTACAAGATGAAGGCTACGTATATTATGATCGGGAAAATGACTCGACCAATGAATTGGAAGATTTATGTTGGGTTCGAGTATGCGCGTTATTGTTGTATTCAAGTTCTCCGTATTTTACATGTTTTGTAATAGCTTAGCTTTATTTCTTACATAGTATAAATAGGAGTTTACTTTGTAGTTGTCATTAGCAATTCATTAATCATTCTGTAATCTGGGTTTAGCTTGTAATTCTCTCTCAATCAATCAAGATACATTTGGTGATCTACTCTCTCTTCATCTTATTCATCTTGTTCTTGAAGATCATTATCATTTTGTATGAGAATTTGGACATTTCAATTGGTATCAGAGCAAGTTGCAGCAGTTTGATTAGAGGATTAAACGAATTTGAACGATTTTTTGTGAATTGATCGATCTGGGTTAATGAAGTTCTTCATCTGTTCATAATTCTTCTTCGTCCAGGATCTGTTTTTGGGCTTAATTTGGTTGAATTTTGATTGTTAATTGATATATTTTGCATCGCTAGATTCACAATTGGATTTAGAACAATTTTGATTCACACTATTTTTGGTTTTAAACAAGTTTTGAACCAGATTTGATCGATTTTTGAGTTTTCGAATACTGTTGAATGTTCTTCAAAATTCATAAATTTTCATGTTTTGATCCAAAAATTTGGTGAAAAAGTGTGAAATTTGTGTTTTTGGTTGATTTTTAGTCCGATTAACTCTTGGTCGATTTAGGTTGTATATCGTTTAAAGCTTGTACGGTTTATACTTGTAATATTTTTGTGTGAATTGATTTTGATCGGATTAGGTTAAACCGGATAACTCTTGTGCGGATTGTTGAGCGATTTAAATAAACCGCTTGGTAAGTCGATTGTGCTTTGTGCAGATTATTGAGCGATTAAGGAGATTCGCTTGACAAGGTTTGTATTTTGTGCGATTTAGTTGAAGTTCGGTTATAGCCTGAGCGAATTGGTAAGCGATTTAAGGGTTAAGGTTGAGCGATTTATTCTTTGATTGAATCTATTAAATGATCGTAGTTTGATTTTGACTATTAAATGATCGTACTTTGACTTTGACTATTGAATGATCGTACTTTGACTTTGACTCTTTGGACGGATTTGTGAACGGATTTTGACTTTGTATTGTGATCGATTTAAATCCTTGACTTTTTGATCGAATTTATTTTAAGGGACTTATACGTATTTTGACTAGTTGATCTTGACTAGTTGACTTATTGACTATTTTCGTCCGAATTTCATTTTGGAATTTTTTACTAAGTGTTGAAATCATCCGATTTGAGAATTTTAATCCAAATTGATTTTTGTGCCTTATCCGTATTGATTTTTGCTTTATCCGCATAAATTTTGCTTAATTGTCTATTTTTGGTTAAGTGTTGATACGTGATAAGTGTGCGATTTAATATTCTTTGTTGTCCGGACTTCTAATCCGGATAACTTCTTAGTTTGTTGAAAAGTTTAAGTATATGTTGTCCGGACTTCTAATCCGGATAAGCTTGACCGGATTCCTAATCCAGATAAGCTTATGTGCTTAATTTTTCTAAGTGTTAAATGCGTGCATATTCTTGTTTGAGATTTATCAGATATTTTTGTATACTGATTCTTTGATACAAACTTTGAGCTGCAGTTGATCCTATATCATACGAACTGATAAAATGAGTTCAAGAGAAGTAATGGCTATTGGTACTGATACCAAGTCACCAGTGCTGTTTCACGGAGACTATAATCAATGGAGAAATAGATTTTTGAATTTCATAGATAGGATGAAGGAAGGAGATCTGATTATGGAATCCTTGATGGAAGGTCCTGTTGTGTACTACTGAGAGATACCTGCTATTCCAGAACAAGGCATACTTGCTCAGACTGTTATCAAAGAAAAATTCAGATATTCAGCTCAAGAAAGAGAAATAGCCTACGCTGATGTGCTTTGCAAGTCCTACATGATGCAAGCACTAACCAATGACATTTACACCAGCATTGATAGTCATAAATCATCTGGTCACAACATGTGGGTTCAAATTGAAAAGATGATGATTGGTTCTAAAGTGGGAACTCAGTTGAAGATTACTAACTGTATATTAGCATATGAAGAATTCAAGGCTAAAGATGGTGAGAGCCTTGATGATGTCTATGATAGGCTTAACAGACTGCTTAATGATTTGACAAAGAACGAAATCTCTAAAACTATAATAGAGATAAATGTTAAATTCTTGAACAATCTTCAACCAGAGTGGAAACCATTTACTAATCATATCAGATTCAATAAATCATTATCTGATATTGATGTTCATGAAATCTATGAAACTCTGAAACAGAATGAGGAAGACGTTTTGGAGATCCGAAATTCAAAGAAGAATAAAGAGAAGCAAGTTGCTGATCCTTTGGCTTTCGTATCTGAGAAGAAAGAGAAGAAAGTAAAAAGCAGATCTGGAAAGCAAGTGAAGGAAGTTAGTCAATCAAGTGAATCTGAAGTAGAAGATAGTAACAGCTCAGATTCAGACTCTGAAATGTCAGAAATTAGACATGCCATGGCAATGCTGACTAAAGCATTCCAGAAGAAATTCCCGAAACGACCACACTCGAACAACCAAAGATTCTCGTCGGGCTCAAAATATGAATACAAAGACAAATTTGTCGAGAAGAAGAAATATGAAGAAAAGAGGTTCGAGAAGAAGTACGAGAAGAAGCCAGAAGAGAAGAAGAAGTTTAGCAAAGGAGTAGCTGATGATAACACTAAATGTTATAACTATGGCAAGCTAGGCCACTTGGCTGTAAATTGTAGAAAGGCGGTAAATCGAAATACCGACTACTACAAGAATAAATTTCTTCTTTCTAAACAAAGAGATGCCGGGAAAGCACTCATGGGAGAGGATGAACACTGGCTGAATCTGACTGATGAAGAAGAAGAAACTGAAGCCGTTGCGCACGTGTGCTTGATGGCTAAAACAGATAACTGTTCTTCAGATGAAGAAGAAGAACAGAGTGCTGAAATGAATGAAGAGGTATCGGAGCAATCATGCATTAAACAGATGCATAAGATGATGCTCAAACTCCAATCTTTCCAGCAAGAATTAAAATCAGAAAAAATGCGTTCAAACAATTTAGAAAAAGAGTTAAAAACGCAAAAAGAAAAATACATCAAACTGTTTGATGAAAATGCTGGAAATTTGGATTGGGCTAAATCTTTGTTATTTGAGTCCAAATTATTTGATGAAAAATCCAATATCTTAAAAGCCGAATTATCTGATTTAAAGGAAAATTATAAATCATTAGAATTAGTTAATGAAGCACAAATAATTAAAATAAGCTTGAACTTCAAATAATTCAATTAAATGAAAAACTGAAGTCTAAAGAGGAAGTTTTATATAAACGAGGAGAAACTGATCAAACCATTTTCCTAAACAAACCATTTGAAGCGAGATTCTTTAACCCTCGGGAAGGGTTGGGGTATGAAAATCCGATTTTTTTAGGAAAAGCTTTATATTATGCCCCGACCTTGTACAAATTTGAATATCTTGATTGCGGTCCCGAGTTTTCGGTAAAATTTAAAAAATCTTCTGATGAGGTCGAACAACGAGAAGATTACAATCGTCAAAGAAAAGATAAAATGCAAGTTCCGTTTGATTATACAAATCTCAATGAAAGTTATAATAATCAAGACTCTGCACTTTCAACAGATTATTTTCACAGTTATTCAAAAGCAGAGCTTGAATCAAAACCAGCTGAACCAAAGCTTTACACTCCTACTCTAATTGTAGAAAAACAAGTGGTTTAGTTGGAAAATATTTTAACTGAAGAAAGACTTTCATTTAATAAACATAAACAAGAATTTTTAAATAAAATTGAAGATTTACAAAATTCTAAAATAAAAATAGAACATGTTGAGTCTGAGTATTTTTCGTGCGAAAAATCTTTGAGTGAAGCCTCCGATTCAGAAGAAATTAATAATTTTAATGAAGAAATTAATTTTCCAAATATCTTAAATTCAGATGTTTGTTTAGATAATGAGATTGATCGTTTTGATTTTTCAAACAATTTACCCAGTCATGAAGATTTTATAGTTAAAAATAATATGACTGAGAATTCCGATTTAGCTTCAGATTTTGAAAAGAATTTTAGTCAAAACCCTGTTTTCGAGAATGTGTATTATAAAGAAAATAAAACTAAAAAGAATTCGAGGAAACAGAAGAAGCTTACAAAGAAAAATAAATAAAAAGTTCGACATTCAATTAAATCTGATAATTTTCTTTTTTCTATTTCAGATAAGACGTTGAAGTATAAGACTATTTGGAGAGTAAAAAAAGAAGACAAATCATCAACTCAACAGAAGAAGAATAATTTTACTAAATCTGTATTAAATGATTCGATATTGAATAATTCTGTAATAAGATATTCAGTTGATGAATTGTTTGATATTWGAAATAGTAAAAATAATTGTTCTCCGTGTAGAGTGAATGAATTACTTAAGTCTTTTACTTCGTTTAAACCTTATCATTTCTTGCATTATGTGCTTTCTACTTTATCTAAGAATCTACATTTTAAAGAACGTTGGTTCGGTACATATAGTATACCACCAACGAAATCTGAGCTTAAAGATCCAAAACTAAAATGGGTACCAATGTTGGTTCGGTACATATAGTATACCACTTTTGCAGGTTAACCGACATGTGTGGTTCTTAGACTCCGGATGTTCTAAGCACATGGCTGGTAGAAAAGAACTTTTAGCTAACTATGTTGAATCTTTTGGAGGTACGGTAAGGTTTGGAAACAATCAATACGCGCCTATCCTTGGATATGGTGACGTAATTTCTGGGAACTCATCTATTAAGAAAGTGTCATTTGTCGTAAGACTTGGACATAATCTGTTTTGTATAGGTCAATTCTGTGATAAAAATCTAGAAGTCTGTTTTAAAGCTAACCAATGCAGCATCTGAACTACTGATGGTAAGGAGCTCTTAGCTGGAATCAGAAGATCAAATCTCTACACGATTGACCTATCAAATACACAAGTGGATACTGACGTCTGCTTGATATCCAAGGCATCTTTAAAGCAGAATCTGCTATGGCATCGACGACTTTCACACTTAAACTTCAAGTATCTTAACAAGTTGGTTTGTGACAACTTGGTCAAAGGCATCCCAGAACTGAAGTTTCATAAAGACCACGTATGTGGTGCGTGTGAGATGAGCAAACTGAAGAAAGCTTCACACACGCTGAAGACAGAGTTCAATACCAAACGTCCTCTACACTTACTCCATATGGATCTTTGCGGTCCTATGCAAGTCCAAAGCATCAACGGTAAAAAGTACGTGCTGGTCATAGTCGTCGACTATTCCAGATATACCTGGTTCATTTTCTGCGGTCAAAGGATGAAGCGGCCGAGACGATTATTTCATTCTTGAAGACAGTTCAAAATAATCTGCAACTTCAAGTTCAGAAAACCAGAACTGACAATGAAACTGAATTCAAGAACAACACACTCGGTTCATTCCTCGAATCCATCGGTATTTCACATACGTTTTCGGCAGCCCAGACACCGCAACAAAATGGTGTCGTTGGACGAAAGAACAGAACATTGGTGGAAGCGGCGCGGACATTGCTTACATGTTCCAGTCTTCCATTATTCTTATGGACTGAAGCAGTAGCGACTGTTTATTTTACCCAGAACTGCTCTCTTGTAAACAAAAGGTTTGGTAAAACTCCGTATGAAATAATAAATAAAAGAATACCTAATATCAAATTCTTCCGAGTTTTTGGTTGCAGGTGCTTCATTTTAAATGACAAAGAGGACAGAGGGAAGTTCGCTGCTAAAGCTGATGAAGCAGTCTTTGTTGGCTACTCAAAGACATCTGCCGCGTATAGGGTCTATAATAAATGGACCAAAATCATCAATGAAAGTGTAAACATATCCTTTGATAAAGTCATTGATGTGGCTTCTGAACAATTCAGTTCAGGACCCGGGCTATTAATTAACACTTCACGAAAAGCTGATCAACCTGAGTCATCTAATACTGAAAAAGCTGATTTAGATTCCTTATTTGAGAAATTTTATGAAGAATATTTTGAAAATAAATCTAATCAGTCTAATGTTTTGTCCAGGGATAATTCAAGTGAACAACAGTTATCTGGTCCATCTCCTGATGTGCCAGTAACTGAAACAGAAGAGGAAACAGAAGTAGTGGATGAAGAAATATAGATGGAAATTCCGAACAATCCCGTTCAGCGTGAAGAGGGTGAAAATTCTGAAGTGTAAGAGGTATCGGTTGAACAAGAAGATAATAATCTACCTCAACCAGATATTCAACCTATTCCAGTTCCTAATATTGAACCTTCACCTGAACCCGTCCCTATAAACTCCCCAAGTACCTACACTGATCAAAACTCAAATCAAAGCTCATATATTCCCCTACCTCATAGCAAGAAGTGGACCCGAAATCACCCAATACATCAAGTAATTGGTGATCCATCAGCACCCATTCGTACACGGTCTGCGACGGCTAATGAGTGTCTTTATTCCACGTTCTTGAGTACTATTGAGCCGACTAAGGTTTCTGAAGACTTAGCCGATCCGGATTGGATATTAGCCATGCAAGAAGAGCTGAACTAGTTTAAAGCACTCAAAGTCTGGAGATTGGTTCCACGTCCCAACAACAAGACAATTATCGGTACCAAATGGGTCTTCAAAAATGAAAAGGACGAAGATGGTGTTGTGGTCATAAATAAGGCCCGACTCGTCGCTAAAGGATATAATCAACAAGAAGGTGTTGACTATAACGAAACTTTTGCCCCGGTTGCAAGGATTGAAGCAATACGGATGTTTTTGGCGTACACGACACACAAGAGCTTCACGGTGTACCAGATGGACGTCAAGACAGCATTTCTGTATGGTCTTCTTAAGGAGGAAGTCTATGTCTCACAACCGGAGGGTTTTGTTGATCAGTCAAAGCCTAATCATGTTTACATCCTTGATTGAGCTCTTTACGGCCTTAAACAAGCTCCGAGAGCCTGGTATGATATTTTATCAGAGTTTCTGGTAAAGTCAGACTTCTCGAAAGGTAATATAGACACAACCCTTTTCATTAAAAAGGAAAATTCTGATATTATTTTGATACAAATTTATGTAGATGACATAATATTTGGATCTACAAACCCCAAATACTGCAAAAACTTTTATGCTTCGATGGTTTCTCGTTTTAAAATGAGTATGATGGGTGAGACGAACTTCTTTTTAGGTCTTCAAGTAAAACAATTATCTTCGGATATCTTTATTTGTCAAAAAAATTATATTTTAGATATCCTGAAGAAATTTAATCTGGAAAACTGTTCATCTATGAAAACACCTATGGCTCATGGAACGAAAATACATGCTGATCCATCTGGAAAAACTGTAGATCAGAAAACTTATCGAGGCATGATAGGTTCTTTAATGTATTTGACGTCTTTGTAGACATGATATTATGTTTTCAACACATCTTTGTGCCAGATATCAGTCTAATCTAAAGGAGTCCCATCTAAGTGTCGTTAAGCGCATTTTTCGATATCTCAAAGGAACTGCTAATCTTGGACTCTGGTATCCCAAGGGTACTAGTTTTGAACTGACAACTTATTCAGATGCAGACTATGCAGGCTGTATGTTGGACAGGAAAAGTACATCAGGACATCTACAGTTTTTGGGAGACAAACTAGTCAGCTGGGCATCAAAGAAACATAACTGCATTTCCATTTCCACTGCCGAAGCAGAATATGTAGCTGCTGCAAGCTGCTGTTCTCAAGTGCTATGGATGCAGACACAGCTAAGAGACTACGGGTTTATTTTAATAGAATTCCAATTTTTTGTGATTCCAAAAGTGTTATTGACATTTCATGTAATTCTGTTCAACACACTAAAACCAAGCATATAGATATCCGGTATCATTTTATTAAAGATCACGTAGAAAAAGGAACCATTGAAATGTATTTTGTAAATACATAATTTCAATTAGCTGACTTATTTACGAAAGCTTTAGATGAAAAACGCTTTAGCTTTCTTGTATCTAAGTTAAGTATGTTGAATTTGAAAATTTGAATTTTTATTAAAAACAGTTCAATTTATTGAATTGTATTTAATTCAAATTCATTTGGTCAAATATCTGTATTTTTTAATACAAATCAGTGTTTAGATTTTTCTATCTGATTTTAAATTTCTTGATCGTGGGGATCTATATTTGAGGGGGAGTGTGGATTTTTATCTGTGTTTTGAATAACTGATCATATTTTGAGGGGGAGTGAATTTTATCTATATTGCATTAACAGTCTATGTTTTTCTTACAGGTATTTTGAGCATTATCTAATTTTTTGAAAGATGTAGAGTTTAGAAATAGAAGTGTTTGGCCGATTTAGTCTAATCCGAACAACACTTGTCCGATTTATTGCAAATCCGGACAACACTTGTCCGATTTAGACTAATCCGGACAAAAGGCTATATGATAAACTCTTATCCGGATAAGGTTAGATATGTTTTACAAGGGATTGAGCGGATTATTAAATCGCTTGTGTGGTTTGACCGGATTCTTAAATAGCTTGACTCGTTTATTCTTTCAAGTCATTAAATCGATCATTTCTTGAGCGATTTAATCTTTCTTTTGAGCGATTAAGTTTTTCTTCTTTGAGCGATTTATCTTTTAATCGATTGAACCTTGAGCAATTTATTCTTAAACCGGACAAGTCTTGACCGGTGTTCTTCTAAATCGCCTATGCCTTGAGCGATTTAGTGTCCGAATTATCACTTAGTTGATTCTTATTCCATAACTCGGACACCTCTTGACCGATTTATTCTAATCTGGACAACCCTTGAGCGGTTTAGAATTTGAACGAGTTTTGACTTTGACTATAAATAATCGATCCATTTTTACTTTTCATTTTTTACTTTCACTCTCATACTATTCATCATCGTCTCCGTTTGTTCAACTTGCTAAATCTTTCAACCAGTTCAAGTTCATCAATTCGAATCTCTCTTTCATCTTCATTCTCTCACTAAGGTTTTTATTTGATTCATACTCATTGACTACCGTTATTCCTTGACAATTTCAATTTATTGGACAAATATGGACTTTATTGGACTGATTAAAACTGTTAATGGTGAAATTTAATGAAACTTTGAATGAGATTCGAACTAAACTGATTAATATCCAAAAATTGACTAATCAAAGTTAATCCTTTCATATATAACGAGTTTTTTTTTCATGTTTAATCGATTTTCTTTATGTTTGTTTTAGATTAGAGTTCGATCTTTAGTATTTTTTACACTGGTTTTGACCGGATTTCTCACCGGAGAAGGTGACCGGAGAAAACTCCGATCAACCTTAATCCGGTTGAGTTTGTCCGGATTATGTTTGACTTAGAATTTTTTCTCTCTTTCTTTGTTGACTGGATATGTAATCCGGTCACCAAAATTTTAATTTTTTTTTGAAATTTTTTTTCTTAATTTTTTTTAAATTTCAATTTTTTTAAGTGTTTTAGTTCTATTTTGGGTTAATTTTTTTTAGAATTTTTTTTAGTATTAATTTTTTTTAGTGTTAATGTAGATTTTTTTTACAAATTGCTTTTAGTATTTTTTCTAATTCATTTTTTTATTTTGTTGTTTTCAACTTTTTTAAGTCTAAATTTTTTTATTTTGAATTTTTTTTGAATTACTTGAATAATATAGGTTCTAATAAGTTTAGATTTTTTACAGGTTAATGGCGGACACACGACATCAATCTGACAAGGAATCTCACGTTCCCTCGGTCAGATCTGATAACATCCCAAACCCCCTGTCTAACCAACCCATACCTTCTGAGACCCTTTTTCCCCAATTTAAATACCTTGAAATAAAGCCAAATAACCATGCCTTTAATTTCGATATGCCTACTGAATATCAGATAATACCTGAAATACTGAGGGGACACCATATAGCCTACTCTTTGTTAGCCAATACATTTGTCCCAATGGTGTACTTACAACAGTTTTGGAGTACGCTTACACTGGCAAAAGACGACGACACACTCTATTTTGAAGGAGCAGTGGATGAATACGTCAGCCGTCTAACTTTAAAGCGTTTAAGAAGAATTCTATGACTCCCCGGACCAGGCTCTACCGAATATGAAGAATTTGTAACAGATGACCAACTGTGCCTAGACATCAAAAGGTTAGGATACTTGGCAGAGTTGACTAACCCGTCACAGTTCAAAAGACGTTTTCTGCCATCTATTTGGCATTTGTTGTTCTCCATCCTGAATAGATGTTTGACGTCCAAGACTGCGGGGATAGATACATGCAACAGTTCTTTCCTCAAATTCTTCCACGAGATAGTCTTCTCACGCAATTATGACTATGCCCTGGTCATCTGGAACGAACTGGTAGAGCTTGTGAACGCAAAAAGATTCCCTTTCAAAGCCAGAAAATTCGTGCCCTTTCAGAGATTTCTACAACTCTTCATTAAGACGATGATGAATGCTAATGAAGACATTCCGGCTAGATCCAATGCTGAAATGGGGCTGACATTCGTCATGTCTAGAATTCAGCAGCATACTGAAGTTGAAGACTTGGACTCCATAATGGAAATACCACCAGAGCTTTTTGCCTTGCCTGATCAGACTGCTTAGTATGTGATAGACTATAAGAGAGTGATAGATCCTATAGTTCAACCAGAACCGGTTGAGCTTACCTCGGGATCACCCCATGCCTCATCTGAGAGAGAGGTGTTAGCCGTAGAAGAGAGAGTTCAGGAACAGGGGTTACCTGAACAGGGTAGTGTGCTGAGAAAAAATGAATCAGAGAGGGGTGAACAGGAGGGGGGAGCGTCTGATCAGCAAAGTACTTTAACTGATAGTACTTCCACAACTTCTTCAAGTTCGAAAGATACTGAAACTGACAACCAGGCAGCTCTTGGTGATCATGATGGGGATGATGACAATAATGATGATGATGGCACTGACGACCGTGCTCAAACCATCCCTTCACCAAATATTCCAGTCGGAGCATTGGTTGATGATATAAACGACATATTTCCAGAATTTCCTGCTCAACAGACTTGTCCAAGTCTAATTCATTGTTGTTTGATGTTGAAGAATATGGACCAACATATGATGAATATGACCGTATTCTATAAGGCATTTCAATCAGAGAAGGAGATGAGGGAGAATCAGTTGGAAATGAAGAGAGGATGTGTGAAAGGGACGAAGAAGAACATGGTGAGGGTGTGAGTGGAGCACAAAATGAAAATCAAGCTCCTTACCTAGCTGATACACATAGCCGGGCACCCACATCTACTACTGACATTCATTCGTTGAATGTTGGTATTGAACAAGACATAGCTAGCCCAGCTATGCAAATGCACAGCTAACCTATCTACTCAACTGGTTCTCAACAACCAGTTGTTTCACTTCTTCATGGGGATGTAGCACATATGCTAACTACTTCTCATTCGAAGAATGTAGTTATTGAAACTAGTAGGCCACTGCCCCAGCCTACGAATTCGATTCAGTGTACCTCGAGTATAGAGCCGATACACATAGGTACACATGAGTCGCGAGCATCGGTTGCTCCAGTTGCAGTTCTTAGTGAACTTGCTGGAACGACCAGAGTGGTGTCGATTGACATTTCACAAGGACAGGTCAGAAGTCCTACCAGTGCTATCAATATTCCAACACTGAACGTAGGCACAACAGTTTATTCAATTGTTGTTTCAACTGGTAATCTATGTGATCCAGGTGTTAGCTTACCAAACTTTGTGTCACGGGAGTATTTGAACGGCGCCCTAAAAGTTGTTCAAGAAAATATGGATGCACAGATTACAAGTCTGAAAAGACTTCTGAAGGGGAAAGAGCAAGTCGAGGAAGAGCAACCATCTGCGCCATCACCACCGCCTGTACCTGAGCCTCCGAGGGTACAAGAGCAAACGGTGGATGAACTCAAATCGCTGTTGTACGCTAAATTGATGGCATCACAGAATCCTGATGCATAAGATACAGACTTGGTTGGGCTCTTACGACAACAATTTGATGATAACCCTCCCGTTAGAGCCTCAGAGTTTTTGGCCTTTCAAGATATGGTTGCTTCTAGCTTCACAAAAGTTAGCAAGTTAATCACATCCAAAACCCAAGATCTTAAAAGCCCCAAGATCTTAAAAGCGCAATGGATGCCCTCTTTGAATGGGTGTCTACTCTAGAAGAGACGTGCAGATCTTAGGCCACCTCTCATAAAAGAAGGCACGATGATCCGGATGATCCAGATGATCATGAGGGGGAGAGGAAGAGATAGAGGGTGGCTGAGACATCTGAACAAGCTACAAGGGTTGAAAGTGAGCTAGCTGCTCAAGATGTGATTGCTGAAGTTTCTGCCCTGGAGTCTGCACGGGAAAGAATAATTGAGACTATTATTGTAGACGATGAGGGAGAAATGAAGACAAGTCCTATGATCGAGCCAATGGTTGAAAAGCCGGCGGACTTCACAGTAGGGACAAGGTTGTTATTGGACTTGTCTGCCAATGTTGGTTTCAATGACGTATTTTCTACTGGTGCTGGGTGGAGAGCAAGATATTGGAGAGGACATTGATAAACATTGACGAGTCAACTAGGCTTTACTTTGACTTTGAAGCCGACATAAATGATGAAGATCCAGTTTTTCCTGTTCAGGATGACCGTCAGACCGTTCCAGAATCCTCCACTACAGATGTAGCTGGTGCATCAGATATCCTTGCTCCTAGAGAGCCTTTTGATCCTACAGAGATATTCACGAAGAATTATGTGTCATTCATCATTCGAGCAAACTTTCCACGGTATGATAGGGAAAGGATCCGAGAGCCGTACTTGGTAGACATCTACTTTGGAATCTTCCTCCGACACCGTAAGGCTCTGAGTGGTTGCTCTTAATGCAATTAAGAGGTATATGCGGTGTCATGTAAAGCTGGCTATGGTTATAGATGTTCAGATGGGTCTTGAAGACAATCAAAGAATCATCAATATGAAAAGACCTAATCAAGACTTAGAAGATATTGATGCTTATCCTGTTTACATGATTCTCGAAAAGCCAAAGTTCGGAGTCATTTATTTTGCTGAGCATCAAGTGAAGAAATTTATGAGATTCAGCGAGCTAAACAAGTTTTCAGATGGTACAATAAGACTAGTAAGACAGGCACTTGACTTGAAGAGGGTGAACAATGACAGGGTTGCGAAGTCGGAAAGAATGAGCTCTAAAGAAAGATATCTATTGATCAATGCCATAAATCTGCTCGAGGAGAAGATACAATATGGAACGCTCTAAGGAGGTTGGAGAAACTCCTCGGACTTAGAAAGTCAAAATTTACAAGAGTTCGAAATTGAATCCAAAGGGGGAGAATGTTGGGTTCGAGTATGCGCGTTATTGTTGTATTCAAGTTCTCCTTATTTTACATGTTTTGTAATAGCTTAGCTTTATTCCTTACTTAGTATAAATAGGAGTTTACTTTGTAATTGTCATTAGCAATTCATTAATCATTCTGTAATCTGAGTTTAGCTTGTAAATCTCTCTCAATTAATCAAGATACATTTGGTGATCTACTCTCTCTCTTCATCTTATTCATCTTGTTCTTGAAGATCATTATCATTTTGTATGAGAATTTGGAGATTTCAATTTATTATTTGCTCATCCTAGATCATTGGAGATATGGCGTGCATTTCCACACATGTTGTTGATGGATGCCACCTATAAAACAAACATGTTTGAGATGCCTCTCCTTGAAATTGTTGGTGTAACTTTAACTAATAAGACATTTTGGGTAGCATTTGTCTTTATGCACAAGGAAAAGATATCCAATTATACTTGGGCATTAAATTGTCTATAATCGTTAATGGAAGGATGTCTTTGTCCATGTGTGATCATCACATATAGAGAGTTGGCACTGATGAAAGCATGCAATATTGTTTTTCTCGGTGCTAAAAGATTATTTTGTAGATGGCACATCTACCAAAGTATCATGAGAAATTGTAGACGAGCAATAACATCAAACCGTGCTTGGAGTTCCTTTTACAATACATAGGTGACATTAATTGCTTCGGAATCAGATGAAACTTACCTGTCTAATTTCGCAAGACTTGAAGCAGTATTGCTCAGCTATCTAGGTACACTCGAATATATTGTAAATAAAAATGTTGATAGGTTTAACAACTACTATTCATGGAATTGAAATAATTTTGTTCAAATTTTCAGCTATTTTTGCTTATCTAAATAACACATGGTTGACACCATTTAAAGAAATGTTTGTATCTGTTTGGACTGACAAATTTCTTCACTTCGGAAATCGGACAAGTAACAGAGTGGAGAGCCAACATTCCAAGTAGAAAACTTGGATTCTGCGCAATCAAGTCTACCGACATTTGTGAGCAAGATCAATCAACTCATTCAGTCCCAAGATACAGAAATTAGAGCAAGTATTGAAGAGAGCAAAAGTGTCACGAAACATCTTCATCGCATACCACACTTCCAACAACTGTGTGGTTTTGTTTCACTTTATGCATTAGACATAATACTCTAGGAATATCGACATGCTCAATCTGTTGGCTTATTCTCTGTAAATTGTAATTGTCTACTACGTACAAGTTATGGGTTGCCATGTGTGCATGAACAAATGCTATATTCCAACAAAGGTCATCCTATCCCAATTGATTCGATTGATGTATTTTGGACGAAGCTTGATTTATCATCGTGCCAATCTTTACAAGATGATGATATTGGTTGTGAAGATGAAGTCCAAATGTTTACCGAGGAATTTAAAAAACAATCATGATCTGGTAAGTTTAGTTTTCTAAGGAAGATAAAATAGACAACCAATGCATCAAAAACGTGGGTTCATGAACCAGTTGTTAACAAGACTGCTCGTGGACGTCCCTCGTTGAAGGATAAACTTTTCAGAAAACCTCATGTTGATCCGTCTTTTACAGCTAAGGTTGATCCGTCTTTTATAGCTCATGTTGATTCGTCTTTTACAACTGAAAGACCCCTTAGACGTAGCTGTTCGAACGCATCATCATTTGTTGACTTGAATGAAATAAGCTACTAGGAACCAACGAGAGTTCTTTCGTCAACAATAATTATAATACGCATCCATATATTAATCAATTTCCTGAAATGTTTCAGCCTTACATCAGACAGGTACATGAAGTGAGAGGTGATGGAAATTGTGGTTTTTGAGCAATAGTTGTCCACCTTGGTCTTCATGAAGATGCATGGCCAACAATTCAGTTTAATTTGATGGAAGAGTTAGACGCATACAAGACAGAATACCTCAACATATTTGGAAGTTAGTATTGAAATATAGTTTACAATATTTTAAACTTCTTTCAAGTAGATTGAGGTGCCCTAGTTGAACATTGGATGACCATGCCTGAAATTGTTGTCCTGATTGCTTCAAAGTATAATGTGATCTTACACGTTATAGACATTACAGGTTGTTCAACATACTTACCGCTTAGGTCTACTTCGCCACCATGGTATCAACATGTAAGTTTTGCAATTGGGTACCTTAACCGTAACAATTATGTGAAACTAGACTTGGCAGAAGGATACCCGATCCCTACTATTACTCCACATTTTTTTCATTTCTGCTATCCGTATGCTACTGCATGGGCTACCCATATTTAGATCGAATAAATAAGTACCCGCAACTTTTACGTGTTAATTATACTATAGATAATGTTATTTTATAATAAGTGAAAATGTAATATAAATTATGTTACGTCTTATTTATATATCAAATCTTAATTTTTTATGTTTTATGTTCGATTTTTATAATTATAATA
>NW_020201772.1:46119-48075 GCF_001531365.2 Cynara cardunculus var. scolymus
AATAAAAAACAGAAAATAAAATGCATAACATATATTAATTAAAATTTTCTTTAAATAATAATAAAACAAAATATAATAATAACCAAAAGACAAAAAACACTAAAAACAAAAAAAACATTAAAAAAAAAAAACAATGATAATTGAACTTATCTTAAAACATGTCATTAATAGTGGGTAGAGTGTCATTAACCTCCCTTTTTAATTATGGCATAATGAGTTTACATCTTATTTATTTAGGATTTACACCCCATCATAATACCCCTATCTATAAGTAATAATTACTTAATTATTATTAATAATTTTTTTATTTTATTTACTTGTAATCATTGTTCAATAATACCCTTTATTTATTTCAATTTTTTAAATTGTTGTTTAGTTTATAAACGGTTTAGTTTATAAATTGATTTTTTAAATTATAAAACCATTAATTTTTTTATTTAAAAGGATTAAGTTATTAAAATATTTTTTAAATTAAAAAAACCATATAAATTTCTAAATTTGATTAAGGGTAAAAATTGAATGAAAAAGTAACATAGTTTAACTTGATTCATATTTTGCGTAATGAACTTTCAAAACTTTCATTTTGATAATTGAGATGTAAAGTTTGAAACATTTAAGTACTTAGGTAACCGAATGAAGTATTTGTTGGTCCCGTAAGGGTCTACAAGAAAAGAAACAGTTTGTAGAAGGGATGGGATGAATACAAACACAATATTTTCAAATTTAAAATATATATATTGATAGAGAAGATCAATACATATTTTACAAGATTGTTTGCGGAAAGATAAGGTAATAAAAACCTATCTAAACAATCTTTGGTTACACACAAAGCTTTAGCAATTACAAGAAAAGAAGTTGCTAAGAGAAAGATCATTTACTTAAGCTAGAAGATGCTTGAAGTAGAAATTAGGTTAGAGAGAGAGATGCGCACTCTCTGCATGGAGAAGAAATACTTCTATTTATACCCAGTGCATTAAATGTCCATTTAATGCAATATGGTAGGTTTAGAGTGCGTGTCAAGCCCTAAGAGGAAGGCTTGTCCTTTGCTACAGTGAATAGTACAGAAGCACTATTTCTGAGCAGACATCCTTACCTAAAGTTGGTGGACAAAGAGTCGACTAGTCGGCTCCGTACCATACTAGTGCTAAGGGTATGGGTTTTGTCCTTTGTGTGCATAAGGACAAGACAACAACAATAGTGCTAAGCAAGCTTCCTTTGATCGCTGCATGCTGGAATGACCTGAAGGTCTCATCATCATTCGCTGAAGCTTGAGCAGTCTTCACACATGTGTAGACAGGCTTGTAATCACTAAATACCGCTTCAGATCACGTATTCGCTGGTCTCTAATCTTCAGTTTCAGTCTTCGACGTTTGCTGAAGGTTATTTGGTGTGAGTGTTGTCTTCTTGAAGTATTGCTGTCTCTGATAGATTTACAATGCAAGTTCTTCAACGATTACTGAACATACTCAGTGAAGATCGCTGGAACTGAAAATACAGAAACACAAATACAACGTGAAAGAGAAAAGAGATTATCATCAAATCACCGACAGAGAGGATCAACAATATCCCCCTATTTGATGATAACAAGATAACATAAAGAAGATTATCTTATCAAATAATAGTAAAGAAAAAGTTACATATAAAATACATGCCCTTTTTTACTATTTTGGGATCTTTTTCAGTTTGGTCAGTTTCAGCTTGATAATTTTTCTTAAGTTATATCTAAGAAAATTATAAGTATGGAAATTGAAACTGAAAGCTTATTCATTGACGTAGATTGTCAGTGAATGTGAAAAGTAACATTGGAACTCTTAGACCTGTACCCTATTACTTTTTCCAGGGATCTTTTTCAGTGAAGTACATGGAATACTCATTTTATTAATCGTAGGAAATAATACAAGTATTACAGTACATGTCCAGAACTTACAGAATATAAGTACAATCAATGAAAGAAGA
>NW_020201772.1:48611-50191 GCF_001531365.2 Cynara cardunculus var. scolymus
CAGCGTTCCACCGTCTTTAGAACGTCCGCTGATGCTAACGCTGATAATTGGGCGGGGACTGAGTATCTTTTTCAGTTTTGCTTCGCTCCATTGCTTGTCCTTATCCTCCAGCTTCAGCTTCTTCTTCCGTTCAGCTTCTGCAATCGAAAGAAGTCTAGCTTGGGCTTGGACAACATTCACCGTTTTCTTGGACTTTTTCTTGGGAAGGACTTTTGCAGCTAGTGACTTGGCCAGCTTTAAGCTGTCTTCAGTATGCTTCTTTTGAAGCTCTAGCTCTTCTTCAGCCCTTAATGGTCGAGTCTTTTAGCTTCAGATATGAAGTCAAACTCACCACCACTAGAGGTACGAAAGAGGAATTTTTACTCTAGTCTGGTCGAGTGACTCCTTCAGTTGAGACATCTGCTGGTCTGTTGGAGCACAAGAGACGGGTTGATCAGATACCCACTCCAGTCGACCGCAGGTTGTTGATGGAATATGAAGTTGATATTCTGAAGTAATCACTACTTGAGAGGTAGAGTCTTCAAACAAGGTTTGTTGAGGGATTTTGAATAATACCCTCAAGTTACTTTCTTCAGCGACCGCCTTGCCTTTCGACTTGGGATCCTGGTTCCCTGAGGGAGTCGATTCACCTTGCCTTTGCTCCCCCTGGAATGCAGAATCCCCGAGAGTAACACCTTTGGTGATGATTGATGGCTTCTGGAACTTGATGGTAAAGTCATCTTCATCATAATCGTCGTCGTCACCATCTAGATCATCTTCGGTGTCTGGAATGACAGGTTCATCATCGTCTTCATCATAATCTTCATCTTCGTCAACATCATCATCATCATCAGCAGCATCAATGGTATGGGCATCATCCCTAGGGATGACATCTACAACCTCAGCTTGAACAGCTTCGGTGGTAGGGATTACAAGAGCAGCAACTGCTTCAGCTCCGAGAGCCTCAGCTTCAACTGCAACTGAAGCTGATACTGGGCCAACAGCCTGCGAAGCTGTAGGAGCAACATCAGATGATTCACCAGCATTGGACCTCATTTCCCCCTCTTTGGCTAAGGCTTGAGAGAATTGGCCAAAGAGTTCGTCCAAGCGCTGACGCTAGAGAACCATTGAATCCTCCAGCCTTTGCAAGGCATTGGCTAGAGTTGTCGTTGCCTCACGCATCTCATGGAGTTGAGCGTGATCATTGGCAGAGAAAGAAGGTGCAATCACTGGAGCTGGTTGACAAACAGCATCCAGGATTTGTTGAAGAAGACCAGTTTGCTGATCAGCTATAACCTGAGCATCGTCAGCCCTGCTGTGAAGAACAGCAATGGCGTCATTGTTGGCTTGAACAGCTTCTTGGAGAGTCTATAGCTGACTCTGAACTTCTTGAACTTCCGCCTGAAGGAAAAGGAAGTTCGCATCAAGATCGCCTTAACGGGGCCTCTCTTGGTGAACTTCGTTGATCCTGGAGAGGATGGTATCAACAACAAGAAGGAGAAGCTTGATATCAGATGACATATCATAGTCATCATCAATTTCTTCATCTCCTCCATCATCTTTCTCTCTTTCTTCCTCTGTCACTTCCTGAGAAGGACCTG
>NW_020201773.1:0-787 GCF_001531365.2 Cynara cardunculus var. scolymus
AACTTCTTTTTCACAAAGAGAAAGTTTTTCTTTTAGCTTGAAATGCTCCAAATGACATGAATCAAGATTATCAATGATCTCTGTGTAAAGATCAATTGATTCAGAAGAGTAAGAAGTAAAAACCTCTTGGTCATTTGATTCAGAGGAGTCGGAGTCGATCTTTGCCATCCCACAGAAGAACTCATCCTCTGTGTCCGAGTCTTCCCAAGCAAAAAGACCCTTCTGATCATCTTCATCAGAGGATTCACCAGTTACTAACTCACTCGATTGAGCTAGCAGAGACTTCTGTTGATAGTAGTCAGCCTTCTTTTTATAGAAGGCTGCATCTCTTGGACCCCTCTGTGGAGMCTTTGGCCCTTTTGACCADCAATCTGCAGCAAAGTGGCCTGGCTTGCCACATCTAAAGCATCCTTCTTTCGACTCTTCCTTCTTCTGCTCCTCTATCTTATGTGAAGGTTTCTGCTCCTTCTCACTTGCCTCAGATCTACCACCCTCTGTGAAGTTTCTTCTGTTGAAACTMTTRTACKCCTTCCTTTCACCACTCTTTCTATATTCTCTGGTGATCAAGGCTAGAGTTTTCATCATCTCTTTCATCGAGACTTCCTCTTCAGAACTCTCCTCACTCTCAGCTATCAGGATCTTCTTMTTCTTCTTCTTCTCCTTCTCTTCCTTCTATCCAGAGCTGCCATCCTCTGCAACCAGAGCAAGCGGACCACCATAGTTCTTCTTCATCTGAAGTACTTGAGGCTCTTGACTTTTAAGAGAACCAAATAAGTCAGCCAAAGTC
>NW_020201773.1:2182-19636 GCF_001531365.2 Cynara cardunculus var. scolymus
ACTTGTATGATCTTATTGCCCGAGAACCATTTTCCAGAACCTCTGTGAGAGACATCAGAAGTTCTGTTACATTTTACTTGCACGATGAAACAGCTTCTGTTGCTAGTCCTCTGTTGTCTTCTGTGGAAGATACCCTTCTGTCAACACTTGCATAATACTTTTTCATACTTTTACAAGAAGTGAATATTAGAGCTAACACATGTGTGTCTTACCGGTTTATCCTATGTGATGATTATTGGTTTCAAGTGTTCTTGAGTTCTTATAAAATAGTATCGTTCTCGTTTGAACCCTTCCCTAAATCCCTATTGCTCATTACTGTAAAATGTATATTCGGACAATAATTGGTTACGGACTTGACTGAGTTACATGATCGGTTTATCATTCAAAACCAAAATGGTCCACAACTGGGACTCCATAAGCAGCTAAATAACCGGGTTTATTTGGATAGTTACGACTAAATTCAAGACATTTCTTCGCCAAAGTAAGAACTTCCCTACATCATTGAGGAAAAAGTCGACAAAGAAACCCACTAACATGGGATGGCGAAATTACAAGTTTCTGTTTAAAACAAGAACTTTTGAAGAATCATATGTTGATGATATTTATTAGGCGTTTTCATTTATTTTTAAAAATCGATCTTTAAAGTTTACTTTTTTTGTTAATTTATTAATTGTAAGGTATTTATTAGAGCAAATTATGTTTTTAGGGACTGTTTGAAAGTTATTGAATGGTTTGGTACATAATGATTAAGTGATCAGAATAATTAAGAGACTCTCATGATATAGTGCAAAATGAAATATAGTTATTTGATAATTGTTTACGATGAAATTATGACGCTTAATGATTAAGGGAGACCCAAGATACAGAATCATTCAAAGAGTTTTAAAATCATTAAGAGACAGACTTTTTTTTAAATAAACAAGATCCACCTCTTAAGGATTCAGAGTCTGTCTCCTAATGAAACTATTAAGAAGTAAACAAACAAACCTCTCTATTTTAAAATTACAATTTTCATCCCTTTGTTTATAATTCATTACCTATTTTGTCCTTATGATTTAATATTTATTGCTTTTTACATTCCTATAGTTTACAATTCGTTTTTATTTTGATCATTCATACTTAAAAGTGGTGTTTTGACCTCAAGAACAAAAAAAGAAATAAATTGCAATCTATATGGATGAAAACTAAAATTAACCACAGGGACAAAATCCAAAACTTCACAAACCACAAGGACAAAAAACGTAATTTAGTTTATTTATTATTTATATAGAGCCAGGTAAGAAGTATAAGAAGGGATCTCCATCTACGGATAAAATGCACCAAATCAATTCCCATGAGAAACGCACTTCACGAGTGGGCAAATAATCAAGGGTCCAGATTCCTTCTTAAACTTTTCACCTTAATTCTCCTTCTCACACAATCTTTCGCCTATTTATATATGCCAAAAAAGTCGACCCCGGTTCATCAGTTACACCAGGTACAATCTGTCGAGATATTTCGAAACCATAACCGGTTTGCCCATGTCAACCATTACTGGTTTTGTTGCTAAGTTAAAGACCCCATACAATGTCGGAGGTGGGCTGGGCACAAGCAAAAACATACAAGTTGTCTTTAATAATGCAATGCATAACTTCCAACAAACAATGTGCCATTACATTTTGTTTTAACTGGCGAAATCCGAAGCAAGTTGAAAATGAGCGAGGAGAAGTACATATCGTCTCTTTTTTTTTAATCAGTGATCCTCGATCTTCTTCAACCCCTTCATATCCGTTGTTTCCACACTGCATCATTTCCACAGTTACCAAATTTTAACAAACTTTTACAAAGTTAGATGAGGAAAAACGGGCATTAGAAACTCACGTTGTTCCTTGCAGAATCATCTTTTGGACTTTCGTAATGTCAGAACCAGACTGATTGTCCTCGATAAATATTGTCAAGCTGAATTCAAATCAACTTTTGTTAGCCTCTTATCGCTTATTAGAACACATTACTCATCGATACATATAGAGGCTTAAGCATTTGAGAACTCCAAAATTTATGAGAACCCTGAGAACTTCTACCTTAAAGCTTTGTTTAACATAATTTTTTTTCCATCTAAGTATATTGATTAACATATATTTATTTCAGAATATGTTTGTCTCACATGTATTCGTTTCACAATGTGAAACTCTTTTACATGTATTCTTTGTTTCAAAAACACGCCAAAAAGGTCCACATTGTGAAACAAATATATGTTAATCGATATTCTATAACCTAGTCTTAAATGAAAAAAAAAATCATATGAAATTGCACATGATGCACTAGTTCTCAAGATTATCAGAATTTCATGGGTTTTCAAAAGGTCCCCTGTATATAAATGAGGAATTACCTGCGAACATTTTGAAACTTAACATACTTCAAGATGACAGGCTTTCCCTAAAAAGGAGAAAAAAACCAAAGATGTATAATAAACCCATCATTCAGATGATACAAGAAAACCAGAAGAAGAAGAAGAAGAAGAGGATTACCTTGAGATTCTCGGGGGATAAAACAAGTGTGTCACTGGGAGGAAAGTCGCTAACGTTACTGCACATATATACACACATATGCCGATCACAAACTCCTAATAATAGAAAAAGAAGAGAATATTAACAAGTTTACCTGAATCCCATATGTTCCTTATTTGTATAAAGCTTTACGGTTTGAGGACCTGCAAAACAATTATAAAAAAACTCACTTCTGAAACGAAACAAAGCTCGTATTCCTTTGCAATTAGAACAAATATTACAAAAAAGGTGGAAGTTGAACTCTCAATAATGCATACATCAAATTTCAATTAACAAGGGTCTACAAGAAGTCTTGATAATTTATCACTTTATCAATTTCTGCATGTTTCACTTTTATCACCATCTTTTACTTCATCCTCCTATTCCTCATTTCTAAAATACTGAGCTTTAACCTACAGACTATAAGAGTTTTTTTTAATCAAAGATGTTATTCACTTATGTTATCTTATAGAGGCTTGTTTTTATGGATTTTCAGCATATCAAAATTTGCTTGCATACATCTCTATCACTACCATATTGTTTGCACATGTAAGGTCTCCCTTTGGAAACTTTCTATTTTGAGTTCAAAATAAATGCTATGCTCCCATTTTTGAAAAGATCTGTTTCCAAATTTAATCTTCGGCCATTAGCAATTGTTGCAAGATATTGGTGAGATTGATTGTGAACCACAAGTTCTCTTACGGGTCGTTCACTAAACACTTGCCGGATAAGCGCTTACCGATATCACTTACCTTACCATTGAGCATAGCTAAGACCAAAATCTTACCCAGTAAGAGGCATAGCAAGGACCGAGAGTCTGACCTGGTAAGTGAGGGAAAAGGCTCTTACCTGGTAAGCGCTTACCGGATTTAAGACGCTTACCGGAAATTCATTTTGATGGTCGAGAATGTGACACGATAAGGTAAGATTTATGTCTCTTGCTGGTAAGCAATTGTTAAACAGCCCTTAGTTTTGTATTATAAAGAGGTACTTAAGTTATAGTTGCAAACTTTATATAACAAGCCATGTCTCATGTCAAATGATACATTCTCGTTGTCACAGAGTAGCATATGCATACATGAAGCTATGACGCCATTAGCAACTACAATCATGATATTATTATTCGTTGACCAAAATAGTGATCTCAAACAAGATATTAAATAAGTTCTACCACCACTTTCGACATGAAGAACCAAACTGGTATCTAACAAATTCCTTCAAGACATTTTTACACTTGCACTCTGCTTTGCCTCCCCCTCCATCTTTTCTTCTAAACTCTGACTTTGTCTAGAAGTTTTTGGTTTGCATCCGTGATAAATCTGATGTAAATTAGGTCCGTAATTACCCTTTTCTCTATCTTTGCCAACTTGCATAAATCATTATAGATGTGGACATGAAGTAGAATGCAGTTGGGTAGCTCGAATATAGGATTGTTGTCAAGGAAGTTCAGCTCGAATATAGGATTGTTATCAAGGAAGTTCAGGTGATTCATGATAGAATGAGAGTCAATATGCAACATTAACAAAACTAATTCTAGACCCACAATACTAATTTCATAAATCATGAAAGAAATGTAAAAATAACTTGTGAGGTACATATAGATATATAGCCAAGGTTTTGAAGAATGAAAACAAGCCTCGAGGCAATTTCCCCTTAGGTACATGAGGCGTAAGCCTAGAGCATTCTGAGGCGTAAGCCCCAGAAAATAAAGCAATAATTTCATAAATTCATAACCCTTAGCAAAAAAAAAACATAATTCCATATTTCCATACCAAATAACCAAATCATGAAATCCATCATAATTTATAAAACTACAAGTCATAAGTCTTAAAAACGTCAACTAAATTAATTAATTGTAGTAATAAGTTCATGAAATACAATCAAATTGCATAGCTCCACCATCAAGCAGAAACTCAAACAAAATACAAGCATAAAGCAAAAGTTTTAAACGAATAACAGAAGTAAATAGACAACCTCAAGGCATGATTTTTGAACGCTAAACCATTTATATAACATAAAGCAATTTTGGTGACAATCACAATGTTGTTTTGTCCAATTAGTCGTCCTTCTTTGTGACTTCACCAAATAGCATTACAAAACTAGGGTCGGGTACTAGTGAGAATGAGAGTATGAGAAGGGTAAGAAGGGGTCTCCACGTTTGGATCAATCCTAATTGAAGAGTTCCACTAGATCAACACTAATGAGAAGCACTAGATAAATTCCCTTCTAAAGCGCAATTCATGGGTTGGTTTGAGTTTAAAAGCGATCAAGGGTCCAAATCCCTTCTTCCCCTTCTCACCTTAACTCCAATTCTCACACGATCTTTCGTCTTCAACACTAATCATGTGGCAATTATTAAGCAGTAGGTCCATAAAAACAGAACACAAGTCCACAAAAATAACTGAGAACATATTTTAAAGTAACTTGGTCAAATATATTTAGTGGCATATGCTGATACAAGAGGGATTCAGCGGTGCAAGAGTGACCAGTCAATAGCGACTTAGACAGGATTATGATTTGTCAATGGGACCCGTCTACAGCTTAATGAATTGACCAGGTCACACAGTGAAACACAAGATCAGAAGACTTTGACAAGATGATCGGAGAAGGTTATAGTACATTTTTCTAGCAAAAGATAATATATAAAGTATTGTAACTTTCTAAACTTGGAGTATTTAAACCAAAACTTTGAAACAACTATACAAAAGCCCCATCATCTACAAATATTCAAACCTTTCCACTACACATAGTTGTGATCCCAATTCTTGACATGATTGACAGTTCTGTGGAAGTCAAGATTAGTGAGAACCTTGTAATTGTATAAGATCCCTTGTGGTCATGCACGTTAAAAACGGTATAGGCTCTGAAAGAATCCATGTACAGCTTTTATGTGTGAAGTATTATCTAGAAGAAGAATAACTATTAATTTTCTTAATAGCTTATTGTTTGATGGTTATGAACTCTTCATTTAGAATAAGTGAGAGACACTAAGGGGCCATTTACCAAACGCAAGAGTTACCACTCTCATTTACCTTATGGGGTAACATTCCCAGCCATCAAAATGAATTAATGGCAAGCATTTATAACCCAGTAAGTACTTACCGCGTAAGAGTCATCACTCTCACTTACCGGGTAAGACTCTTGATCCTTGCCTTTCCTATTACGGGATAAGATTCTTGATTCTTGTTATATTCACCCGATAAAGTAATTGAATAGATAAGCGCTTACCAAGGTAAGTGTTCAGTAAACAGCTCTTAAGTAACCATTAGTAGAAATGGGCACAGACCGGTCTGAAACACATCCTAATAAGTCTGTCTGGTCAACGATCAAGTCAGATCGGTCCACAAAAACCCGGACCACTCCATCTCAAAAAATAGGTTTGTCCAGCCTGATGACATCATGGTTCGATCCGGACCAAATGGTCTGGTTCTTATGCCCATCTCTAATAGCTATCAAAAGTCGCCAAGATGGATTTTTTCCTCATCATGAAGGGGATTTGTGAGGCGCATATAGATTGAAGTGTCATATTTAAGTGCATAAACATGTTCATTTTAATGTGTATTAGGTGCAAAATGTCTCATTGGGTACAGCAATTTCGTAGCATCAAATTTGCACATAGCCCACATGTATATACATAGAATATGATGAAGCATGAAAATTAAATTATCAAAATATGCAAGCTCATACCCAAATAACTAGGGCCCGTTTGGTTTTGCGAGATTTGTTGGTTTTTGATGGAATTTGGAATTGGATTCCATTCCAATCCCTCCTTTGCTTTCAAGAAAAGTCCATATGATTTGTTTGTAATAATGTTTTAAAATATATTAAAAACACTTGTTTTGTAATAATGAATTAATGAAAAGGTAATTTAATTATTTGTATAATTTTTTATAATTTGTTTTTATAGATTACTCATAAAGGATGTAATTCAATTCCATTCCAAATACTACAAAACAAACACACCAAAGATTCCAAATCCTTCCACAAAATCCAAATCTCTCGAAAACATTCCGTCAAACCAACAGGCCCTTGATGTATTTGCTATCAAGCCCGATGTTGTATCTTAACAAAGCCTACACAAGACAAGAATCCTAGAAATATTGAGAAAAACTACACAAGAAACAGAAAGACAGGGGAGAGATGACACAGAAGGCATAACAGCTAGCAAAAAAAATAAACATGGAAGACAAGTACGTATAAGCATGAAAAAAGAAAAATCAGACAGCAGCAGTAAGAAGTTGCAGAAGGGAGCCAAAGGCGATGGCTAGGGCACAAATGACAATACAAATGATCAAAGTTTAAACAAAATCTTAAAGACAAAAGGAAAATTAATGAATGATGCATTAAATATTAATGAATAATGTATTAATTCAATTAAAGGTTGCGGCCCTACATAATACATAATTATATATGTGTGTGTGTGTGTCTAGTACGGTGTAAACCTTGTTTCATAGTTCAAAACTGCAAACTACACCACAAAGTGCGGATTGATAAACACGCAAACCACGCAGTGTGGGCGTTTTGGCCGTTCAGATGAACACCCCTCTCATACCGCACAACAGTTTGCAGTGTGGTTTCTTGGGGTTTGAGGCACAAACGCTGCAGTATGCAGTTTAGGAAAATGATAAAACCTCATATGCGCTGTGGTTTGGTCCTAAACCACACTGCACCGCAAACACACTATATGAACCACAAGGTGGATAACTACTATGAGGTCAGATCTGATAGCAACAAGCCAGAAAAACCAAATACACAGTTAAGCAGGCAGTAAGAGGCAGCAACGGTGAAACCAACAAAGAGCAATTAGCGCATGGAATGAACAAGTAAAGTCAAACAAGAGCAAGGGTTTGGGCCAAAAACACTTCCAGCAAAGTCATAGAAGGTGCGCGTAAACTGGCACTGATACCCACGGTTACCCAAAAAAAGGTCGAGGAAGCTTCCATCAAAGAGTCAAGGAACACAGAAAAAGCTGTCAACTGCTGTTCTTCAAACAAGCACGTGAAGCTCTGAGGCTCACAAAGGCACAATGAGGTATGATCAGTCATCATGGGATTGAGACTTAAAAAGGGAATGGAGCTTATGAATGAATCAAAATAGGGCAGAAACACAAGATGTGTGTAAAACAAGAAAATAAAACAATTTGTCAACCGCTAGATGCCAACAGCAACATAGAAGAAACCTTTGGCCAGCAGTTTGTGGTGAATGATTTAAGGGCTTGGTTGTGCTTCCCAAAATTTTAGCTCCGATACCATTGTTACTTGGGGGGAAATGTAAATAATACAGTAGATAAGATGGTTGGCCAAGTCTCTTAAACATACAAATACCAACCAATTTTTCTTTTTTTCCCTTGAATGGGACAAAACTTTGATTTTAGTTCTATCTGCTAACACGTAAGATTAGCAGCTAGCCACAATTTTAAATCTTCTTTGACTAAAATACGATAAAGCAGTGGCAATGCCTAGGCAGAAAGCCAGACACACTACCTTTCATATAAGGAATGTTTGTATCGAATTGCCTACATAACTTCCATTATCATTTTATTGAACTAGATAGGTAGTTAGCTACAGAGTACAACAAATCATGTTGTATTTGTATTAATTATGATTAAAAAGAGGATGAACAAGAGAAGAAAAAGAACACAGAGGCAAGAAGAGAGTTTGGTAATTTACCTTCCTCCTCAGGTCCTTTAATCACAATAGAATGCAGTTTGATAACTTGGGTGAATGGTATGTAAATCAAAAGTTGCTCATCTGCATCACTCTCCAGATTTAGACCTTCATCTTCTCTATAACCCTGTTCCACAAATAAAAACATTCTAACTGTTAGAGCTAAAAGATCACGAAAACGGATAAATAAGAATGCACAAGGACAAAAAATATCACTCTAAAAGTAAAGGGACACATATGGTGCCTAATCATAAGACCAACTTTTCTTGTCATGTGGTATCAACACCATGGGTCCCCCTAATCCGTGGGGTTTATGTTCACCCCTCCACATTATCGGGCAGATCTCCTCCCTTCCGTGAGTCGGACCTGGCCCATGCCTCTAGGGATTCGAACTTGTGTCTCCTTGTTAAGGCACTAGGACAATGACGAATGTGGCCCCCTAGGAGGGCTTCATATGACTTACTTTATGCTCCCTAAGTGTATATATTTAATTCATATACACTTATTAATGATACATGCAATCTTAGTTGTACTACATTAGAGTAGGATTATCTTGTATCTTTTTCTATTATAGACATCGACTTTCATGTCTGGGAAAAAAGACTGTCCAGTACAAGTACAGGAAAATACTCACCAAAACTCATATTAATAGTTGTTTAAGCAACAAAGCACCATGCTCCACATGAACCATTTCCAATATTGCCACAAAGAAAAACTCTTCTTCCCACCCCAACACACCAAATTAATATTGTCATATTAACTCGAGGAACTACTTTCCAGAATGATGCTTTCCTATGTCATCCAAAGATTTGCTACTCTATTGACATAATTTGTGTCACACAACTTCCTGATGCATCCATACCAACTACATCTCTACACCTGAATCTCATTACGCTACTATCTGTAAGTTTGATCCACTGTGAAGAAGTTACGTTACTAGTAATTTGAATGAAGCCCGTTTATTAGTTAAATGCCCTTGAGTCCACTTTGTCAATCTCCTGCCAATGTTGATCTCATCCATTCACATAGAACTTCGAAACTCCAAACTTTAAATGGATTGTACATCATTAATCTATCACAATAATGAACACATATATGCAGAATGGCCTATCTCCTATAATACTTCAAAGTCTATGTCTTTATAAGGAGAGCGATCAATCATGCAGTCATGCCAGGGCTCTAGAGGTGAGAAATTTTATTGGCATATACGTGTTTATGTTATGCTTTTCTGAGAAGTTATTCTTATTATCATCATTTATTTGGTTCTGAAGTGTATGGTGTATTTGGCTTGCTCAGCCTATTACGCCAGTATCTTTTGTTGTATTTTTGATCTTCTGTGGTAAAAATTTGTTTTTATCAAGTGCTTTAGTTTGAACTTGGTGCATTTGAGGGTTTCTTAACATGATTATTTTGATTGTAATCAACAAATATTAGAGATGCATATAATTTTCAACATGTCGGTTTATAATGTGAGCTTGCCACTCTGTGAACCAAAGATCAAGATGATAACACCTCTAAAATGGCATTAAAGTGACATGATGTCATTTTTATCGAAGTAATAGCATCACATAGTTGCGAATTTGGCATCCATGCAACAAATACTAGACTAATGACAATACCCAAGTCAACGATAGCTAGACATAAAAGGTACTTAGTTTTAGAAAATAGAAAATAACAAGACAAATTTCATCTTAGTTTTAGAAAATAGAAAATAACCAGACAAATTTCATCCATCATAAGTGTAATATTCGGGTTACAAGTTTTATTTTGAGATTTTTGGAATATATATATATATATATATATATATCTATGGATATATATATATATATATATATATGTGTGTGTGAAGATTGATGTGTGGGTGGGGAAGGTTATAGCCGACTTTTTAAAAGACGGTTATGGCACTTGCTATTGAAAAAGAAAAGCTTCTTTTTGGCTAATTTTAGAAGAAAATCGGAGGGAGAAAAGAGTGAAAAGAAGCCACAGTTAATTGAAGTCAAAATTCAAAATCAAAGGTGAGTGTTTTATGCTTTGAGTATTTTAAGATTTGCATACAATTCATTTCTATTGAACTGCTTTACTATGAATCTCAATATATCTAAATACCTTGCGGTTTCGACTGTTAAACCGGATATGTATTGCCCGGAGTTCTACTTAAACCGGACAAGGGACGTCCGGATTAGTACCTAAACCGCTCAAAGGTTAGTCGGGTATCCTCTAAACCGGACAAAGGGTGATCGGATATCTCCTAAACCGGGTAAAGGGTGACCAGATATCCCATTAACCGGACAAGTATCAACTGGGGTTCTACCTAAACCGCTCAAAGATTTCCAAGTGTTGTCCGGATTCCATATCCGGGTAGTGTTGTCCGGATTTCAAATCCGGTGGATGATTGATTAGACTCTATTTTGAATTAAAGTTCTTATCTTTGTAATGGCGGTGTAACCGCGAGAGAGATGTGATGGCAGTGTAACCGCGAGAGAGATGTGATGGCGGTGTAACACCGAGAGAGATGTAATGGAGGAGTAACCGCGAGAGGAAAAGAATCTATATGAATATAGATAAAACGTTTATGTCTGTACAGGTTTGATTCTAAACTGCTAGTTTGGAAAGTATGTTATTATATGAGATTTGTACACTCACTAGACCATTTGGGTCTAATGCTCAGTTGTTGAACTAACCTGTTTGCAGGTAATCGAACCTCGCAGGATAAGGGCAAGGGGAAAGTTTAGAAATGATAAAATTTAGTTGTTCCCAAATGTATTGAAGAAAGTTTTTGTAAATTCATGTTTTGTAACAATACTATATTTTGTTTTATGAGTATATGTATGTGGATTATCTGTACTTGGAGTTTGTGAGTTGTTACAGTTGGTATCAGAGCCTTAGTTTAAGGGATCTGGGTATTTGCGAAATACTTAGACTTAAACTAGAGGTGTGGAAGTTATGATAATAGGTTTCACTGGGTCTATGAACATGGAAATATGTTATAGTTGAACCTATTATGAGAAAGATAGATTATATATGACTGATATAATCTGAGTTATGGATAGACTTGAGGATAAATGTGTTATCATATTTTGATTATGAGAATAATCATGTGTTTAAATGTGACAGAAAAAGTTATACACTGAGAAATGGCAGATAATCCCAATCAATCAGAAAGGACCTCTACTGGTTATGGAAGAGGTCGGGGAAGAAGAAATGTGACTCAAGGGGAAGACCTGGAAAATGTGATGACGATTGAAACACGAAGTCGCAGCAGGGGTCGAGGAAGAGGTAGAGGTGCTAAACAAGAAACTCATGGGGAACAGGAATTGTGGCCCAAGAAAGTTCAATGTCTGGCCGTGGTAGAGGAAGAGCAAGGGGTGGACACAATATTTTTGACCCCGGATTTATTACTTAAGAAATGCTGGCAGCTGAATTAGGAAAGTTTCAAGAGAGCTTGGTAAATTTGTTGGGACGTTCGGTTCCAAATATTAAGATGATTTTTGCCTGTAAACCTCCCAAGTTTTCTGGTGAGCGTGATCCTGTTAAAGCCATGTGTTGGCTTAAAGAAATTGAGCCGAGTCTGCAGGTTAGTAAAAGTGCAGAAGAAGATAAAGTCATGTTTGTTGTATCTCGTTTAAGATCAAGTGCTTTATACTAGTGGAAAGTTCTATCAAGTTCAAATCCCAACATTTTGAAAACCATGCTGTGGGAAGAATTTGTGATCAAGTTTAAAATGCAGTATTGTCCTGAAGCGGCAGTGCGAAAGTTAGAAGATGATTTCCTTCGTCTTGAACAAGGAAACATGTCAGTCCGCCAGTATACGGAAGTCTTTATGGAACAATCCCGATTCGCTGAAGCTTTCATTATATCGGAAAACAGTAAAGTAAGAAAGTACATCTGGGGTTTAGAATCTAATCTCCGGAAGTATGTGATATCCAGGAATCCGACAACATTCCAAGCGGCAGTTGATGCTGCTGAAATACTGGAGCAAGACATTAACAGACAACCACAAGAAAAGGTTGGAGAGAAGAAAAAGGGAAGCTACAATGACTGATTTCCGTAGACCGAGGTTTATAGAAAATTTGAATCGACCAGTTTCAAGGTTTGCGGATAAAGCATGTACCCGATGTCATAAAATACATCAGAAAATTGCAATACAGAATCTCGAGTATGTTTAAATGTCAGGAACCAGGTCATATAGCTCGAGATTGTCGGATGACGCGAAGGTGTTTTACTTGTAATTCATCTCAACATATAAATGCCGATTGTTCGCAAGCAAAAGGTCGAGGGTCTGGTTTTGTTGGAGGACGTGGATCTGGATATTCTGGGGGCCAAGGACCTGGTTATGTGCCAACAGGTCGTGGACAAATGGATAATCGTGTTAATTCAAGTGGTCGAGGAGAGATAAGACGTGGGGAGTCTGCGAGAGGGAGAGCCTTTCAGATGACGAGAGGCGAGGCGGAAGAGCACCCTGAAGTAGTAACAGGTACATTCCTCATTAATTCAGTATGTGCCAAAGTTTTATTTGATTCGGGTGCAAATCGTTCTTTTGTGTCACCGTCGTTTGTTAACTGCGCACATTTAGAATCTAGTGTTAAGTGAGGATCTAATTGTGGAAACAACAAACGATAGTGAAGTTTTGGTTAAGGAAAGAATAGATGAGTGTTTTATAAATATAGAAGGATGTGAGGTGCCTATACAACTATTTCCTTTGCCTTTAAGGGAATTTGATATAATTATAGGCATGGATTGGTTAGCTAAAAACCAAGCCAATATAGTCTGTGATGAAAAGATGATTCATATAGACTTACCGGAAAAAGGAAGGGTTGTGATTTACGGGGATCAACGAGATCGTTATTCTAGCCTTATCTTAGTTTTAAAGGCTCGAAAATATGTACAAAAGGGATGTGTTAGTTTTCTTGCATATGTTATAGATATGAGGAAAGACAAAGAAGAGATGAAAGATATCCCAGTTGTGAGGGAATTTCCAGAAGTATTTCCAGAAGATTTGATAAGCTTACCTCTAGATAGAACAATTGAGTTTCAAATAGAACTACTTCCTGAAGCAGCACCTGTTGCGCGTGCACCATATAGATTAGCTCCTTCTGAATTAAAGGAGTTAATGTCGCAATTGAAGGAATTGTTGGATAAAGGTTTTATCCGACCAAGTACTTCCCCGTGGGGTGCGCCGGTGCTTTTTGTGAAAAAGAAGGATGGATCAATGAGGATGTGCATTGATTACCGAGAGTTGAAGAAACTAACAATCAAAAATAAGTATCATCTCCCAAGAATTGATGATTTGTTTGATCAATTGGTTGGGGCTACTTATTTTTCGAAGATTGATTTACGGTCAGGTTATCATCAACTAAAGATTCGGAATGATGTGTCGAAAACGTTATTCCGTACACGTTATGGTCATTACGAATTTCTGGTCATGCCATTTGGACTCACAAATGTGCCTGCAGCTTTGTTGGACATGATGAATAGAATTTGTCGTCCCTATCTCGATAAATTTGTGATTGTCTTCATTGATGATATTCTGATATATTCTCGGACAGAAGAAGAGCATGCCCATCATTTGAGATTACTCTTAGAATTGCTAAAACAAGAAAAGTTGTATGCCAAAATGTCAAAGTGTGAATTTTGGCTACGAGAAGTTCAGTTTTTGGGACATGTTATCTCAAAAAAAGGCATTAAAGCGGATCCTTTGAAGTTGAAGTCATTGAAAAATGGGAAGCCCCAAAGACTCCAACTAAAATCAGAAGTTTTCTTGGATTGGCTGGGTATTATCGTAAGTTTATACAAGATTTCTCTCGTATAGCCACTCCATTAACAAAGTTGACTAAGAAGAATGTGAAATATGAGTGGGATGAAGCTCAAGCTCAGGCTTTTCAGATGTTAAAAGTTAAGTTATGCAGTGCACCAATTCTATCTTTGCCGGATGGAATGGAAGATTTTGTAGTTTATAGTGACGCGTCAAAGATGGGTCTGGATTGTGTTTTAATGCAACGTGGAAAGGTAATAGCTTATGCTTCCAGACAGTTAAAAGATCACGAAAGGCAGTATCCTACTCATGATATGGAATTGGCGGCAGTAGTTTTCGCTTTAAAGATATGGAGGCACTACCTATATGAAACGAAATGTCAAATTTTCACAGATCATAAGAGCTTACAACATTTGTTTCATCAGAAAGATCTGAATATGCGTCAGAGACGATGGTTGGAATTGGTAAGTGATCATGATTGTGAAATTTTATATCACCCAGGAAAAGCAAATGCAGTGGCTGATGCATTAAGCCGACAAGAGAAGAGTGGAACTATCAAAGCTATAGCTCTACGGGTTGAGTTGTTACCCAGTATTCAAGAAGAGTTACGAGAATTTCAACATGAGACCATGAAGGAAAGTAAGATTAAACAGGAAAGATTAGGTGGATTAATATCTGATTTGGTAAAAGATGACAGAGAATTTTGGAATTTCCAGAACAGAATCTGGGTACCATGCTATGGTAAACTCAGAAAACGTATTTTGGGTGAGGCTCATAAGTCACGTTTTGCAATTCATCCAGGTACAAATAAAATGTATCGGGATTTGAAGCAACACTATTGGTGGCCAGGTATGAAGAAGGATGTAACTAAGCATGTTGAGCAACGCCTAACATGTCTTTAGGTAAAGATTGAACACCAACACCCTTATGGTAAGTTGCAATCTTTAGAAGTTCCAGTATGGGAGTGGGATCACATCACTATAGATTTCATAACCAAATTGCCGAGAACATCAAAAGGTTATGATGCTATATGGGTAATAGTAGATTGGTTATCCAAATCTGCACACTTCTTACCTATGAAAGAGTCATATTCAATGGAGAGATTGGCAAAATTATACATTGATGAGGTAGTAACACGACATGGTGTCCCTCTATCAATTGTTTCTGATAAAGATAGTCGGTTCACTTCTAAGTTTTGGTAGAGCTTCCAAAGAGAGATGGAATCACAGATTAAGCTAAGTACAGCTTACCACCCGCAAACAGATGGACAAAGTGAACGAACTATACAAACTTTAGAAGATATGCTGAGAGCATGTGTTATTGATTTTGGAGGGTCATGGGATAGTCATTTGGCTCTGGTGGAATTCAAGTACAACAATAGTTACCATTCAAGTATTCAGGCAGCACCTTTCGAGGTTCTGTATGGACGAAAATGTCGAACTCTTTTGTGTTGGAACGAAATAGGTGAAAAACGGTTAGCTGGCCTGAATTAGTTCAGCAAACTGCAGATAAAATAGGAGTAATTCGAGAACGAACGAAGGCAGCGCAAGATAGACAAAGAAGTTATGCAGATAAACGTCGAAAGCCGATTGAGTTTCAAGTGGGTGATAATGTGATGTTAAAGATATCACCTTGGATAGGAATGGTCCGTTTTGGGAAAAAGGGGAAACTAAGTCCAAGGTATGTTGGACCATTCCCTATTATTGGAAAGGTTGGGGAAGTGGCTTACAATTTAGAACTTCCTTTAGAGTTAAGTGGGATCCATGACACATTTCATGTGGCGAATTTAAGGAAGTGTCTAATAAATCCAGATATGGTAGTGCCGCTACCCGAAATAAAGGTGGACGAGAGATTGTGCTTTGATGAAACCCCTGAACAGATTACTGACTACAAGGAAAAGAAACTACGAAATAAAAAGGTTGGGTTAGTAAAGGTTCAGTGGCGTTATCATAAAGAACCAAACGCCACCTGGGAATCAGAATCGGAGATGCGGATAAAGTATCCTTACCAATTTGCTTAAATGAAATTCCGGGACGGAATTATTTTAAGAAGGGAATATTGTAATATTCGGGTTACAAGTTTTATTTTGAGAGTTTTGGAATATATATATATATATATATATATACTATCTTATTAAGCAAAATGTCTTAAAGTCTTAAAATTTTGAATGACCACAATACCCTTTATACTCACTTTTTCATCCACTCACCCCCTCACATACACTCACCCCCTCACATACACTCATCCTCTCACAACCGATTTTTTTAAAATTATAATTTTAAATTTACACTTTATACCTCTATAATTAATTAATTAATTTATTTTACGTCCTTTACTTTTAAATGTTTCATTTTAAACTTTTATCAAATTAACATACATAATCGTATATCAATTAAAACATGTTTAAAAAATACATTGTTATTTTAACAAGTTACACCGTTATAATCGTCACGTTAATACCTTCGAAATGAGTCCAATATTGAATAGTTTTTTACTTAATTATATTATTATATATTATATATATACTGTGAAAAAATATTTTTAATATTTACGATTTATACTTTTATAGTTATTTATTTATATATATACTATATATTTTGGAGTTAGGCTGTCCAAATTGCACTGTATAATATATTTTGAATTAATATGTTCTTAGCTTTTTTGAAATATATATATACATGTATTAATTCAACCTTAATCTGAGTTTCTGGACAAGAAAGAAGGTAAACAGTTGAAATTTTATTCTAAAACCCATATTTTTGTGTCTTTTCATGGCTTATGATCTGTCAAATTTGTAGTTTTCTTTATTGGTTTTGAGTTTATCTTAAAACTCAAATTTCTTGGTTCTTTGCTCTTAGTGTAAATCGAATACATTTGTGGAGTCGCTTAAATATGTTGGATTTTAAATATATTAGATTTTAAATTGTCATACAATTTTTTTCATCGATATTCTGTAATTAGAATCATAACTTTTATTTATTCAAATTGTATTAATATGTAAAGACCAAGTGTAACATATATAATCGTTAAATCCTATCTTATAAAACCAGTGGGACTTCAAAATCGTTAAAATTCATGGCTCCTGCCGCATTGCGCGGGTACACAACTAGTATGTATATGGATATATATATATATATGTGTGTGTGTGTGTGTGTGTGAAGATTGATGTATGGGTGGGGAAGGTTATAGCCGACTTTTTAAAAGACGATTATAGCACTTGCTATAAATAGCAAGTGCCTTTGAAAAAGAAAAGCTTCTTTTTGGCTAATTTTAGAAGAAAATCGGAGGGAGAAAAGAGTGAAAAGAAGCTACAGTTAATTGAAGTCAAAATTCAAAATCAAAGGTGAGTGTTTTATGCTTTGAGTACTAAAGATGTGCATACAATTCATTTCTATTGAACTGCTTTACTATGAATTTCAATATATCTAAATACCTTGCGGTTTCGACTGTTAAACCGGATATGTATTGCCCGGAGTTCTACTTAAACCGGACAAGGGACGTCCGGATTAGT
>NW_020201773.1:20186-24322 GCF_001531365.2 Cynara cardunculus var. scolymus
AACCGCGAGAGGAAAAGAATCTATATGAATATAGATAAAACGTTTATGTCTGTACAGGTTTGATTCTAAACTGCTAGTTTGGAAAGTATGTTATTGTATGAGATTTGTACACTCACTAGACCATTTGGGTCTAATTATCAGTTGTTGGATTAACCTGTTTTGCAGGTAATCGAACCTAGCAGGATAAGGGCAAGGGGAAAGTTTAGAAATGATAAAATTTAGTTGTTCCCAAATGTTTTGAAGAAAGTTTTTGTAAATTCATGTTTTGTAACAATACTATATTTTGTTTTATGAGTATATGTATGTGGATTATCTGTACCTGGAGTTTGTGAGTTGTTACAATAAGCTCACAAAACCGTCAAAAGTAACAACTAAATGCATTCCTTTCCTTGGTTCCGTTAATACCATTATAGAAGCACCTTCTATACCAAGAGGATCTTCCCGAATCAACTAGCCATGCAGTTAACATTTAAATCCTTGCCACCTAGGGCCTCTCACTAATTAAAAAGAATCAAATGGAAAACAAGAAAAAGGAATCACCCCATTAGAACAGGATCAGAGCTGAAAACAATCAACAAAACAGTAGTCCATTGCAGAGTACCAATTCTAAGGACAACATCATAAAAGCCTCTACCATTTAGAAGGTCCAGCCTAAAACTTCTATACCAAATCTGAATTATACTAGACTTAAATCTTTAAAAAGAATGCAGGATCCTTTACCAGAAAGCAGAAATGGAGTACTAATATTAAATATTGACACACAAAAAGAGACAATCCATCAGTAAAATCAAACGTTCGTCGCAAAACTTTCGAAATCAAAATAAACCTGTTTGACGGCATTGGGGAAAGGGTGACTGGTATTTTGATTGAGGCATTCAACTCCTGTCCAGTCTATGAAATCGAGTAAATCCACCTACTCAAACATCAAAAATATCATAAAATTTAAATATGCATTTGATAAAACAAACAATCAAGAATCAGAGAGAACGAATTTCTGAAGAAAAACAAAAGGGATTACTACCTGATTCCTCACAATTGCGGAAGTAGATTCAGTAGACATCGTCACGGAGGATGAGAGACTGATCGAAAGAACCGCGTAGACTTGTAGAACACGAACATTTATTTTACACGCAGGCGCCGACCCAAGTGGCCAATATGAGGAATGGGCCAGCCCACTATTCAATTCTACCTCTAGCCCGATCCAACAAATCATGAAACCAAATAGGTGGTTATCTATCAATGTTTGAAAAAGTTTGTCGCAGCAACTGTTGTGCAAGTTTTGTGTCTGACGTCACGTCATACCTGAGGCATATTACTGCATAATGCATGGTTTTTGTTATACGATATTGATTTTACTTTCTTTTTACTGTTTTTTATTTGTTAGTTTTTAATATATACCTTAATTTAAATTGCTTAGGGGCTGTTTGTTTGGCTCTTAATTGTTACATTAACCTCTTAACCATTTTGCATCCAGAGCTTCACTCTCAAATTGTTCTTCACATCGCATCCCCCCTCCATGGTTCCATTCGCCGTCTTCCCCCCCTCCATCGTCGGTTCCATTCGCCGTCTTTCCCCCTCCCATCGTGTCACACCCCGCTAAAACGGAAACACGAGGAGTGATAGTACAAGATTTCATAGTGATAAGGCGAAAACAACACCAATTGTCCATTCAAATACATAACATATAAAGTTTGAAATTACATCATACAAGTTCAAAGTTTTAACAACATGGTGTAAGCAAAGTTTTCAACAAAAAGATTTCAAATAAAAAAAATGGTTGATGTCGTTGCGCCCCGAACATAAACGATATCAGTTAACCTTTCTTACCCCTGAAAAGCATAATAAAACAAGGTCAACTACGAAAAGCTGGTGAGTTCACAGGTTTTCAATATCACAAACCTCCTTTTTGCATAAGCGAATATGAGCAAGTTAAATTTTTAATGGCACTTGATTTACTTTGAAAGAAAATCTTGGATTGTTCAAGGCAATTTGTACTCTAATTTTAAGTATATAAAGAGCCACCACTAAACCTTTCGACCCCATAAAACTGTTTTTAGTTCTACCTTAGCGGTGGGACTAAAACCCCACATATGTAGAACCTTCATTTTTTTAAGTATAGTGCACCCTTACCTGTAGTTTCTAGGTGGGATTGCTATCCACATCCCTACTTATAGGTTTTTAGGTGAGATTGTCCGTCCAAATAGCGCTATCCACAAATACCCTCGGCTCCTCACTTGAGTTAATAGTAGTGTACAAACTTTTGTGTTACATTTTACTCAATATAACTATTAGTGTACATGCCTTAGTGCCCTCAACATCAAATTAACAAAATTTCATATTCACAATGAAAATAGCTCATATAACACATTCAATCATGCTTTTCACCCCAAAATGTAATAAATACTTTGAAAGAGGGGCTGTGAATACTCACTCTTTTGCAAAGCTTCGCTAATCAAAAACACGATCCGGTCCCCACACGTTGGCTTAACGTTTCCCTATCAAAGAGGAATATCCAAAACCGTCACTTATGGGTTTAAAACTACTTATGGGGATTAATAAGTCCTAAGTCCATAATTGTCTACATATGTCCAACTTGAATATCTATAGTCCAAATATACATAATGCACATATACTCGTTAATATACTAATTTATACCGGGAGTAATGTTATAATCCAATAAATGATCAAAATTTATAAAATCAAATAAATTCCAAAAATTCACTTTTGGACAGAAACTAATAGTACTAAAAATGATCAATTTATAGAGACTTCTAAAATGACAAAGTTTCCTATCTTTTTATATGGGATATAGAACTGAGTTTATGGTCATTGTGACCAAATTTCATGCATTTTGGACATGTAAAAATGGTTCAAATAATTTATGCAATACAATATGTCACAATTGGTATGACAGATTACACCATGTTAGTGAAATACTCATTTGAAGAGTTCTACTAAGTGTTTTGCAGAAATTCAAGTTGGATTATAAACTCAACACCTACATGAAACTTTTAAAATAAGAATCACTCAATTTGGATGAGTTAAGAGGAAGATATGGCACCATAAAGTTACATGCACTCATCTGTCATTAGTTGACAGATTGCACACTTAACTTTAATAAATTGGTTAATGCCTCAAAACTTCATATTTTTGAGTGAAACTGGGTTCATATGAACCCTAACTCATAAAAGAATATTTCAGAAGAAGAATTATATAGTAAGAGCAAGTAATAAAGGATATATTAACACACAAAGTAGGAGTTACCTACTAATGGTTTCATAGTTCGCACACCTAAAGTGTTTTAGGTGTTTGGAGATCAAAACTCCATATTTTCATGTGATTCCACTTGCATGCAGAAGATAACTCATATAGTTAACTCTGAAAGGAAGAATCATCCTTTTTCATCGAGTTTTGAAATAGATACGGTCATTAGAACATGCATATACAAATCTGTCAGTTTCGGACAGATTGCATACTCATTTTGTTTTGAGTAGTTAAAACCTCAAATCACCATATTTTTGAATGAAATCAGTGGCATTTGAAATGTAACTCATTAAATTAACTTCCAGAAGAAAAATCAATGATTTTGGATGATTATTTAGAGAGTTATGGTTGTATAAAGTAGGGTTTACCTACTAAAAAACTCCCAGATGCACATGCATCTTGTTTTGAGTATTTGGGGAGTCAAAACTCAAATTAAACTTAAATTAAATTATAATAAAAAAATAAATTAAAGAAATTACATAAAAAATGAAAACTTTTAAATAGTTGATTTTACATTAACATTGATATATATTTTTTAAATTTTTTATGATATCTTCAAATTTATATTTTATTAAAAAATAAAATCATTATTGCTTTTTTTAAAAACACATAATCTATACTATCTGTACCATATTATAAAACAGTTGACAAAAACTCTTAAAAACAATTTTTTATGCACGAAGTGTTGTTTATTGATGCATATTATTTAAAATTTAAGATTACAAGTAAAATATGCATAAGTGCAACTTATTAAAGCTCCATACTCTAATTCGTCTAACTAACTGCTGATAAACATAATCAAATATTGAATAAATATCTCATTTTAAATATAAAAAATCTAAAATATAATTATGATAATCATTGATAACTAA
>NW_020201773.1:25078-32072 GCF_001531365.2 Cynara cardunculus var. scolymus
AAAAAATTACACAAAAAATGAGGAATTTCAAATAGTTAATTTGATACTAATATTGATATATTTTGGTCAAATTTTTATGATATCTTCAAACATATATCTTATTCAAAAATAAAAACATAAATGGATTTTCGCTAAACAGATAGTTATGGTTTCAATATGGTTAAATTATGGGTATATGTTTATCCGCACACCAATTGTTCAACATAATGTCGAAAAAAGTAAAAGTAGATGATTAAGCTTAAGTTAGCGATTATTGGACTTGTTTTACTGTTTAGTATGTTGAAGTATATTTATAGCATGTAAATGTAGCGAAAATCCATTTATGATTTAGTATATTTACAACTTTCAAGATGGGTCGAAAATCCATTTATGATTTTAAGTGACTCAAAACAGTGTGTTTTTGGGGCTGTTCGCACAATATTCAGGATTAATCTGTTGTTTTGTGAAATTCATATAAAATAGATGGATAATCCAAATGAGGTGATGCCAAAACTGGAAAATTCATCATATACCATACTACAACTTTCATTTAGATAGTATCTTCTGTATTGATCTCTAAGCGGGGTAAAAATGCTCGCGAAATGATGGTCAAAAGCTGTTAAAAGCCGGAACAAAACTGCATAAAGCTAAGTGTTGAGTCGATTTCTTAATGCATATTAGGTTGTCCTATTTAAATTTAAGTTGTTTATAAACATGTAGGACTTAATTAACTTATTAGTAGAATTAGGATATTGTTTTACGTCGTTTAAGTAATAATCGATTTGCGCATTATTTAGGCACGCGAACAAATCGAACCTTACCATGAATTCTATTTGATCGTGCTTTACTTCTCTATTTAGCCTAAGATACGAATTTCACTTCTTTTAACTATTGGGTAACTATTTGTTGTAGTTGAATCTTCCTAAATCTGGTTCAGCACCTGGTGATTGATCAACTAAATGTGATCACAAATGTGTAATTATACACACACACATATATATATATATATATATATATTGATTTTGGTTTATTGGATCTTTTGTTTGAATCTTTTGGCGTTTCATTAAAATGTGTCTCGTATGGATTTGGTTATGAAACTTGTGAGCTATATTAAACTTCAGTTTTATGAATGCCATTCGGGTAAGTGACATATGTTTTAGTTTTCGTTGTTTTTTAAACAACCCAATTAATGGGCACATTAATTGGGATGCCTTCTGTGGCAGCTTTGTAGTCACGGCGTTCTGCAGGTGAACTCGTTCCACAGGGTTAGGCCTAATAGTGTCTTACGTGAACCCAACTTGTGGACTAGGCCGATTTTATTGTCTCCAGGGGGGATGGATTGATCCTAGGATTACCCACCACGTGACCATAGTTAAATTCACGGGGGACTCGGGGTGTGTGCCTGCATGCCGGCTCGATAGTTCGTGTGATTTGGCCACCACACGAACACTAAAAAAATTGACGGATTTTGTTTAAATGATGTTTTGAAATGAGAATTGTGAAACGTCTTGATTTTCTATGAATTTAGTTTAATTGATTTGTAAGTCTTCCGCATTATTATCGATGTTACATATTATTATTTCAAATTTATATTATAATCTGTTCACTGAGCCCCGTGCTTAGCCATGTTCTTGTTTTTTGACACGATGGTTCCAAGTGATACTAATAGGGACGAGACTTGAGATCGAGCGTTTAACTTTTGGAGTTTGTAAACTCGTTTGTAGATGTTAATATCCTAAGATTATAAATAGTTTATAGAATGTAATATTTTGGGTTGTAAAGCATGCTTTAAAGGTTATAATCTATGTTTGGAGTTTATTAGTAGCTCTGTAATGTTTATGTCTTTTAATTATGTACCGTTAGTGACACCGTCCATTCCGGACCACGTGGACGGGGGATGTGACAAGTGTGGTATCAGAGCATTGGTTTTGACTTGTAGATTAAGTAAGCTTAACCTGTGAGAATTAGATAGACATAGGAACGAGTAAATGAGAATAAAATTCTAACTATCATTTTTTTTATCCATAACTGTTTTGATTTCTGATCTTCATGTTGTTCTATTTTAGAATGTCGAGATGTGGTCACCCATGCAAATCCAGATCTCAACCCGAGGGTAACCTAAACCCCTACCCCAATCCAATGGGGGATGGAAGTGAACCCAATATTGCTGATGTGGTCCGTCAGACCATGTCAAGTATGATGCCTACATATCTCCAACAGACCATCCAGACTATGCAACAAGCAGCCCATAATATTTCTTCGAACCCAAATCCTGGTCCTACACCAAATACTGGAAATCCTACATCTAGTTCGGGTAACCCAACAGAAAAAATATATATGGCTTGAAAGGTTTAACAAACAAAAACCTCAGTCCTTCTCAATTGCCATAAATTTTGTGGATTCCGAACACTAGATTCTACACATAGAAAAGATTTTCAATGTCTTAGATATCCCAGATCAATACAGGGTCTGATTGACTACTTATATGTTCGAGAAAGAAGCCAATAATTGGTGGGAATCTTGTGTCCAAACAGATTCATCTGTTAGAGACTTGTCTTGGGATAATTTCAAAGAATTTTCTTCAAGAAATACTTTACCTCGGCTGATTGCGATGCCTATATGTGAGAATATGCTACTATCCAGCAAGGTGAGGAAGAAATAGTTGCTGACTACATGGTACGTTTTCTTAAATTCTCTCATTTTGCAGGAAATACTACAGACAATCAAGTCCAACAAGTTGACAAGTTTAAATGGACTTTGAATTCGAGATATAAATATTGTCTCTTGAATCATTCGTTTGAAATTGTTACCGAGGTGGCTGACGTAGTGAAGAATATTGATCGGTCACAACAACAACGATGAAATTCATGCTTTGACAATAAGAGACGTGTACCTGAATCTTTCCGAAGCAACCCTCGTTTTGTAAAATCAAAGTCAAGCAGCGATACTAAAAAATGCTCGAATCTATTCATGCCACGACTTCCAGTGTTGTCTACCAGTGAGAGTCAAAATGTTTCTAGCCCTGTTTATATTTTTGATCAATGAAATCTTCGACATAGACAGGGTCTACATCACTGTCCCTTCACAAAACACGTTTATCGATATAAAGTTGGACCCAATGAAAACGTGAAAAAGCTCAAATCCAAGGGCAAGGGAAATCCAAATAAACCCAAGCCTGCAAAGGCTAAGGATGACAAAAAGAGTACAACATCCCCTACTAACAAAACGAGGACCCATTATGAGATGGGTACCTAAATCCCCTTAATTTGTTTTGCAGGACCAGCATGTGCAACCATGGTACATGGACTCAGGTTGCTCCAGGCACATGACTGGTGATAARAGTCAWCTGTCCTCCTTCATCGACAAATCTGGAGGCTCTGTGACTTTTGGAGACAACAGCAAGGGCATAATCAAGGGATATGACACTCTTATCAAAGGCAATGTCTCAATCAGCAAAGTGGCTTATGTCGAAGGATTAAAGCATAATCTATTGAGCATAAGTCAATTATGCGACAAGGGCCTTGAAGTCAAATTTCGCAAAGGTCTCTGCATCATAGAATCAAAGCCCGGTAATACAGTCATCAAAGCAAAGAGAGAAGGAAATCTTTATCTTCTAGAGTTTGAATCCTCTATGGGACAGGACACCCTCTGTCTTGTGTCTCATAAGAGCGATGAAAATTGGCTATGGCATCAAAAATTCTCACACCGCAACTTTGATGCGCTAAGAAAACTAGCCACACAAAATCTGGTCAAAGGAATTCCTGCTCTCAAATTCAAAAAAGATCATCTGTGCTCAGCATGTGAGTTGGGAAAACTAAAAAGGGCAACCACATCCAATACCCCTGGCGATCAAAGCCAAAGGGGTATTGAAATAGGATGACCCGGTCCCACCCCAACCCCAGCCAGCCATCCAGAGGCCACTCTTCGGGCCTCTGGAGATGAACAAGCCGAGGAAATCATTTACCATCACCCCTCTCTCAACAGAGAGGTGATGAAGAGACAAAAGCCCCTTCGCCTCAGGGCTCGCCACAACCAATCACACACACAGAAGCATTCGTTGCTTCTGATGTAGAACCCATAGATCATTCAGAGCGATCTTCAATTCGTGCACCACTCCCCTTGGTATTTGATCTACCGAAGGGGACACACATCCGCTTCACTTACTCAGCCTCTGAAGCTGAGTAAGAGGAAGAGGATGTTCAAACATCACAAGATAGTTCTTCTCTCGAAGGCTATCAAGGACATGATGGAAGTCCTTCAAGGCCTACCTTCGCACAAGGCCAAGAAGGCGCATCAGGAACAGAGGTCCAACCTGCAGCATCTGTTGCTGCAGGGTTACCCCATTAGCAGATCTGGTCATAAAGGCTGAGTTCCAAGCCTATGTTGATACAGTGACGCGGTCCTTGGATGACCTTAAACTCATCATACAAGGGATTGTGGAAAACCAACCCTCACCCGATACCCCAGACCTCCACCAATCCCTTGCCATCCTCCAACATCATCTCACCCAACTTGAAACCCAAACCTAAGCCAACACTACCCGCCTATAGATGCTTCAACAGACAGTTACCCAACACCACAACACCTCATCCTCTCTAGCCACTCAAAGAAACCAAATCCTTATCCAATCCCTCGCAACCCTCACAGCTCAGGCAACTGAAGCTGATGAAAACCTTACCTACGCCATCACCCAACTACAAACCATCCTTCGCAATCTCTATCAATTACCTGCCTCCATCATCTCCCAAATTCCTCAACCCCAACCTTCATCCACTTCATCAGTCGATGAAACCCTAGCAACCCTTACCACCCAAATGGCCACCATACAAACCACCCTCACTTAACTACCCACAACCATACTTGCCCAACTCCCACAACAGACTCAACCCCCACCTCCCTCTGCAGGCCGTTCCTATGAAGCAGCCTTCTCATCCTTCACTGCAGAGGTGAGGGATCTTCTTGCCAACCTTCCCCATCCTCCACCATCTACTACAACCTCTGTGCCATCTCCACCACCACCAAGCACAGATTTTGCCACCAGAGCAGATCTTTGGGCTCTGTCCAAGGCACTCATCTCATCCTTCAATGAGATCAGTGCAAAGTTTGCTGCCCGATCTGTTGAACCCACCATAGCGCTAAGGAGGAGCCTTCAACAACAACAAAACCGAACAAACACTCTCCTTCACACCATGGAACAACGGCGCAACAAAGATCGGGTGCATACTCTCGCCGACCACATTTGCCTGTGGAAGAAAAACAGATCGAGAGCCTCATGCTCCTCAAGCCGCCCCTTAAAACGCAGACGACATGAAGATCCAGACCCCGATGATCAAGGTCTTGGACCTCATGAGGGGGAGAAAGAGGTGGCGGCTACACAAAATATAGAATCCGCTGCACCACAGCAACCATCACCACCACAAAAACCACCATCAACCCAACAAACCCAAGCAAGGGAACCAGAGGCCTTGCCCTCTGATGATGAACATAATATTCAAGTTCCTTTAGCCACAACACCAGACCCCATTGTGTTGAGTTCATCAATCGATGAAGAGCCAACCACACCTCCAACAGAAACAAACCAAACCTTAACTCCCTCACCCACAATAAACTTACCCTTAACCCCTTCTCCAACACCTCGCACAACACAACCCTTCACCCTTTCCACACAACCAGAACCTACAACAACCCAAACATCGCCTCAACGATCCCAAACCCCTACAGAAACCCATGCACCAGAAACTACCCAACCAACCAAAGAAAACTCACCCTCTACCCATACACAACCCCAAACCAAAACACAACCCTTAACCCATCAACCAGTGGTGCATGCGGACATTCCCTCTTCCTCAAGGCAACCTCCACAAGGCCTGGTAGATGAGATAATACATAACATGGAGTCGATGAGGAGACTTTCTCAATTGCCGCCCAGGGAACCAATCTTGATGGAAAATATCCATCAATACATGTATCAAGGTCATGATGAAAGTTTGTCAACCAATACTCCAATCCTATCGTCTGAGTCAATGAACTTTCTACACCATCAATTCGTCAGACAAACTACTCAAGAACCTCGAGCTGTCTTTTCAAATGATGGAATAAGGAGAGTCGTGGACTTGAAAATAAAGTCTTTTGCCAACCGAGCTATCAGATACATCAAGTTCACCATGGAGAGAGCCGTGGGATCGTTAGCGTGTTCAACAAAAACAACCTCATCAATCTCAACCCATACGACTTGATTGAGTTATAAGCCAACACAGCTCAAAGGCAGGATCATGGCATAAGGTTTGGAATGGCAAACCGAGCTATAGTAAAGACAATGGAGTCCCTGGTAAAGCTCAGAGCCAAAACTGATTTTGAAATTGCTTTTAGGCTAGGCATCGAGAGACTATCCTGCGCTCCTCCAAACGAAGATTTCCAGGGCCTGCAGAAGATACGATCTGCATCAGTTCTTACTCAACCCGAACTCGGACTTGTTTACAAGAATGAGTTCGGGGTTAAAAAGTTCTTTAGAATGACTGAAGCCTTCAAGTATTCAACATATACACTTGAATGGTTTTAGAAAAACATTAGAAAAAGACTGGACAGAAACCATGTGCCAAGGGAAGAGGGGAGTCATCTCATACACGAGATATCAACGATCATTGCTTATCGAAGACTACTCTTGCGCTTCAAAGAGATATACTCAGGTAGCTAGTGATGAGTCAAAACTTTTGCTTATCTTGCCTTGATGTATTTTGTTTCCAGTATTGTAAAGAAATTTCATCATCCAATGAAAATTTGGAGTTTGATGTGTTTCTACTAGATTAGTGTTTGTTCTTCACATATGTGTCTTGATTAGACTATGTTTGTTATTTCATTCTTAGGGGGAGATTGTTAAACCCCATAACTCATGATGTAAAAAGTAWTGAAAAACAACAAGTGATGAAGAACCAGAAGACCAATGAAGACATCAAGGCATAATCGACTAAGTCTGGAATTCAACCAGAGGATCGATGGATAGTTCAACCAGAGGACC
>NW_020201773.1:32272-46881 GCF_001531365.2 Cynara cardunculus var. scolymus
GATTTGCTAGAAAGTAGCATTAGATAGTTATCTTCTTAATAGCTGATTAGTATAAATAGGTGATCATTTCTATTGTAAAAATAGGGCTTTTACTCATAGTTTTACGTTTCTGAATTTATAAAGTAAAACCTTTGAAGCTCAAAGTTGTTCTTAAATATTCTTATTTTATTCTTGAGACTTCATAACATTCTTCATAAAATCACTATAATTTGGTTATTCATAACTAGATTATTAGTGTTATTGAGAGATCTGGGATCAACATTCTTCATACCTGGCCACTAATAGTGTTGCTTCAAATCCTGATACATTTTATTTGTACCTGGATGGATTGCAAAACGTGACTTATGAGCCTCACCCAAAATACGTTTCCTTAGATTACCATAGCATGGTACCCAGATTCTGTTATGGAAATTCCAAAATTCTCTGTCATCCTTTACCAAATCAGATATTAATCCACCCAATCTTTCCTGTTTAATCTTACTTTCCTTCATGGCCTCATGTTGAAACTCTCGTAACTCTTCTTGAATACTGGGTACCAACTCAACCCGTAGTGCTATAACTTTGATAGTTCTACTCTTCTCTTGTCGGTTTAATGCATCAGCCACTACGTTTGCTTTTCCTGGGTGATATAAAATTTCACAATCATAATCACTTACCAATTCCAACCATCGTCTCTAATACATATTCAGATCTTTCTGATGAAACAGATGTTGTAAGCTCTTATGATCTATGAAAATTTGACATTTCGTTCCATATATGTAGGTAGTGCCTCCATATCTTTAAAGCGAAAACAACCGCCGCCAATTCCATATCATGAGTAGGATACTGCCTTTCGTGATATTTTAACTGTCTGGAAGCATAAGCTATTACCTTTCCACGTTGCATTAAAACACAACCCAGACCCATCTTTGACGCATCACTATAAACTACAAAATCTTCCATTCCATCTGGCAAAGATAGAATTGGTGCACTGCATAACTTAACTTTTAACATCTGAAAAGCCTGAGCTTGAGCTTCATCCCACTCATATTTCAAATTCTTCTTAGTCAGCTTTGTTAATGGAGTGGCTATACGAGAGAAATCTTGTATAAACTTACGATAATACCCAGCCAATCCAAGAAAACTTCTGATTTCAGTTGGAGTCTTTGGGGCTTCCTATTTTTCAATGGCTTCAACTTCAAATGATCCACTTTAATGCCTTCTTTTGAGATAACATGTCCCAAAAGCTGAACTTCTCGTAGCCAAAATTCACACATTGACATTTTGGCATACAGTCTTTCTTGTTTCAGCAATTCTAAGAGTAATCTCAAATGATGAGCATGCTCTTCTTTCGACCGAGAATATATCAATTTATCATCAATGAAGACAATCACAAATTTATCGAGATAGGGACGACAAACCCTATTCATCATGTCCATAAAAGCTACAGGCGCATTAGTGAGTCTAAATGGTATAACCAGAAATTCGTAATGACCATAACGTGTACGGAATGCCGTTTTCGACACATCCTCATTTCGAATCTTTAATTGATGATAACCTGACCATAAATCAATCTTCGAAAAATAAGTAGCCCCAACCAATTGCTCAAACAAATCATCAATTATTGGGAGAGGATACTTATTTTTGATTGTCAGTTTATTCAACTCCCGGTAATCAATGCACATCCATCTTTTTCACAAAAAGCACCGGCGCACCCCACGGGGAAGTACTTGGTCTGATAAAACCTTTATCCAACAATTCTATCAATTGCGACATTAACTCCTTTAATTCAGAAGGAGCTAATCTATATGGTGCACGCGCAACAGGTGCTGCTCCAGGAAGTAGTTCTATTTGAAACTCAATTGTTCGATCTGGAGGTAAGCTTATCAAATCTTCTGGAAATACTTTTGGAAATTCCCTCACAACTGGGATATCTTTCATCTTTTCTTTCACTTTCCTCATATCTATAGCATATGCAAGAAAACTAACACATCCCTTCTGTACATACTTTCGATCCTTTAAAACTGAGATAAGGCTAGAATAACGATCCCGTAGATCCCCGTAAATCACAACCCTTCCTTTTTCTGGTAAGTCTATATGAATCATCTTTTCATCACAGACTATATTGGCTTGGTTTTTAGCTAACCAATCCATGCCTATAATTATATCACATTTCCTTAAAGGCAAAGGAAATAGTTGTATAGGCACCTCACATCCTTCTATATTTATAAAACACTCATCTATTATTTCCTTAACCAAAACTTCACTATCGTTTGCTGTTTCCATAATTAGATCCTCACTTAACGCTTTAGTTTCTAAATATGCGCAGTTAATAATTGACGGTGATAAAAAAGAACGATTTGCACCCAAATCAAATAAAACTTTAGCACATACTTAATTAACAAGGAATGTACCTGTTACCACTTCAGGGTGCTCTTTTGCCTTGCCTCTCATCATCTGAAAGGCTCTCCCTCTCGCAGACTCCCTACGTCTTATCTCTCATCGACCACTTGAATTAACACAATTATCCATTTGTCCACAACTTGTTGGCACATAACCAGGTCCTCGGCCCCCAGAATATCCAGATCCCTGTCCTCCAACAAAACCAGACCCTCGACCTTTTGCTTGCGGACAATCGGCATTTACATGTTGAGATGAATTACAAGTAAAACACCTCTGCGTCATCCGACAATCTCGAGCTATATGTCCTGGTTCCTGACATTTAAAACATACTCGAGATTCTGTATTGCAATTTCCCTGATGTATTTTATGACAYCGGGTACATGCTTTATCTGCAAACCTTGAAACTGGTCGATTCAAATTTTCCATAAACCTCGGTCTACGTAAATCAGTCATTGTAGCTTCCCCCTTTCTTTTATCTCCAACCTTTTCTTGTGGTTGTCGATTAATGTCTTGCTCCAGTATTTCAGCAGCATCAACTGCCGCTTGAAATGTTGTCAGATCTCTGGATATCACATACTTCCGGAGATTAGATTCTAAACCCCAGATGTACTTACTTACTTTACTGTTTTTTGATATAATGTAAGCTTCAGAGAATTGGGATTGTTCCATAAAAACTTTCGTATACTGGCGGACTGACATGTTTCCTTGTTCAAGACGAAGGAACTCATCTTCTAACTAGCGCACTGCCGCTTCAGGACAATACTGCACTTTAAACTTGATCACAAATTCTTCCCACAACATGGTTTTCAAAATGTTGGGATCTGAACTTGACATAACTTCCCACCAGTATAAAGCACTTGATCTTAAACGAGATACAACAAACATGACTTTATCTTCTTCTGCACTTTTCCTAACCTGCAGACTCAACTTAATTTCTTTAAGCCAACACATGGCTTTAACAGGATCACGCTCACCAGAAAAACATGGGAGGTTTATAGGCTAGAAACATCTTAAATCTCCTCCTTTCTGTACTAAGGATGAAGTGAGAGGTACTGATGTACCAGTTACCGGGGTACTAGCTCCGGCTTCTTCCTGCTGATCAGGTTCCTTTAAAATTTCTGGATGATTTGGAACCGAACGTCCTAACAAATTTACCAAGCTCTCTTGAAACTTTCCTAATTCAGCTGCCAACATTTCTTGAGTAATAAATTCGGGGTCAGAAACATTGTGTCCACCCCTTGCTCTTCCTCTACCACGGCCAAACATTAAACTTTCTTGGGCTGACAATACCTGTTCCCCATGAGTTTCTTGTCTAGCACCTCTACCTTTTCCTCGACCCCTGCTGCGACTTCGTGTTTCAATCGTCATCACATTTTCCAGGTCTTCCCTTTGAGTCACATTTCTTCTTCCCTGACCTCTTCCATAACCAGTAGAGGTCTTTTCTGATTGATTGGGATTATCAGCCATTTCTCAATGTATAACTTTTTCTGTCATATTTAAACACACATGATTATTCTCATAATCAAAACATAATAACACATTTATCCTCAAGTCTATCTATAACTCGGATTATATCAGTCATATATAATCTATCTTTCTCATAATAGGTTCAGCTATAACATATTCCCATGTTCATAGACCCAGTGAAACCTATTATCATAACTTCCGTACATTATCCCTTAAACTAAGGCTCTGATACCAACTGTAACAACTCACTTTCTCTACGTACAGATAATCCACATACATATACTAATAAAACAAAATATAGTATTGTTACAAAACACGAACTAACAAAAACTTTCTTCAATACATTTGGGAACAACTAAATTTTATCATTTCTAAACTTTCCCCTTGCCCTTATCCTGTGAGGTTCGATTACCTACAAAATAGGTTAGTCCAACAACTGAGCATTAGACCCAAATGGTCTAGTGAGTGTACAAATCTCATACAATAACATACTTTCCAAACTAATAGTTTAGAATCAAACCTGTACATACATAAATGTTTTATCTATATTTATATAGATTCTTTTCCACTTGCGGTAACTCCACCATTACATCTCTTTCGCGGTTACACCACCATTACATCTCTCTCGCGGTCACACCGCCATTATATCTCTCTCACGGTCACACCGCCATTACATCTCTCTCGCGGTCACACCGCCATTACATCTNCGGTCACACCGCCATTACATCTCTCTCGCGGTCACACCGCCATTACATCTCTCTCGCGGTCACACCGCCATTACAAAGATAAGAACTTTAATTCAAAATAGAGTCTAATCAATCATCCACCGGAACTTTAATTCAAAATAGAGTCTAATCAATCATCCACCGGATTTGAAATCCGGACAACTCTGCCCGGATATGGAATCCGATCAACATTGTCCGGATTTCTAATCCGGACAACACTTGGAAATCTTTGAGCGATTTAGCTATTTGAGTGAATTTTGAGCTGTTTAGGTAGAACCCCAGTTGATACTTGTCCGGTTTATGGAATATCCGGTCACCCTTTACCCGGTTTAGGAGATATCTGATCACCCTTTGTCCGGTTTAGAGGATACCCCGGCTAACCTTTGAGTGGTTTAGTACTAATCCAGACGTCCCTTGTCCGGTTTAAGTAGAACTCCGGGCAATACATATCCAGTTTAACAATCGAATCCGCAGGGTATTTAGATATATTGAGATTCATAGTAAAGCAGTTCAATAACAATGAATTGTATGCAAATCTTTAATACTCATAGCATAAAACACTCACCTTTGATTTTGAATTTTAACTTCAATTCTCTCTTTTCTCCCTCCAATTTTCTTCTAAAATTAGCCAAAAAGAAGCTTTTTCTTTTTCAAAGGCACTTGCTATTTATAGCAAGTGCCATAACCGCCTTTTAAAAAGTCGGCTATAACCTCCGACACCCACACATCAATTTTCACACACACATACACACACACACACACACATATATATATATATATACTACATATATAACCATTTACACACTTATCTTAATTACAAATAACAAGGCACAAAGTACTACCATTTTATGCATAAATTTCAAAAAACTCTTAAGGACAAGTTATAAAGCATAATGTACAACTTTTACTTTCCCATTTCAAATTCAAAATTCAAAATCAAAACACCACCATCCCCACCACTTTTACTTTCCCCTTATTCTATCACCCATATTTGAATTCGATTTAAACACCACCATCCCCACCACCACAACCAGCACCTCCTCCTCCTTCATTCACTCTCTCTTTCTCTCTGTAACTTCCAAAAGCTGCAGAGGAATGGACGGACGAAAAACGAAACGGAAACCAGTTCTAAATCGCCCAAAAGTTTATGGCTTCCTGATATTGATTGATACTGTGTTTTCAGCGAAAGTGCATGAACTGTGTGTGTATGAGATTAACAAAAGAGACCGGGGAAGTCCGGCGTATCTCCGGTTGGGCGAAAAACCGGTCAATTCGCTTGGTGATCTTGTTCCTTTCACCAACAAAGTAAATTTATTTGATTTATTGGCTTTTTTTTCTGTTTTAAATCCATTGGGATTTTTTATTTATGGAGAAAAAATTTGTCACAGGTTTACAGTGCAGATCTTCAGACAAGATTAGGCATCACCACCAGAATATATATTCTGATCAAGAACATGCCGGAGAAGAAATGTGACAGGACACAAAGCACAATGTACAACTATTTTATACATAAAATTCAAAAAACCTATTACGGTAGTGCGGTACAACCACCAACAACACCAATCAGTAAATTTGTTGAAGCTTTTTTCATCCCTTTTTACAGCTTTCTTCCACTTATTCAGTAACTTCAAACCATTCTTTCTTGCTTCTTGTTTTTTCCTCTCCTATTTACAGCTCTCACCTGAAAAATGTTTCAGCTTTTCTTTATTGTGAACAAGCTTCTTCTATTCGACTTATTATGAGCTAGATTCACCCTCCTCACCAAGTCAATCAGAACACAACAATAGAGATCTGGATGGAACTGCATGTCCATCGGCCACAACTCCAACTCCGGTCGCCTTCATCGTCGGCATCCCATAGCTCCAACTCCGGTCGTCTCTATCTCGGCAGACCCAACCACCTTGCTCGATCTGTTGCTCGGTCGTCTCCTCGATCTGTTGCTCCTTGGAAAGAAAAGCCACAGCTTTGTTCGATCCCAACCACAGTTCTGTTCTTCTTCTCGGTCTGTTCGAATGGAATCTGAGTTAGTGAGCTGTATGGCTTTCTCCAGGTAAGATATTTTTTTTCTCAAGTTAGGTCTTTCAACTAATTTTCCTTCCATTGTTTATGGCTTGAAGGTGAAATTTCTGTTGAAATACGGAAAGTACAAGTTTTATTCAAGTAGAGACAGAGAGTACCAATCGACAGAAAGAAAGTCCGGAACATCGGCAGAAGGTCTGAAGCGGGAAGTAACAGGTTTGGTGTTGCCATTGAAAGAGACGATGAAGATGACAACCACAACGACATCTCTTCTAAATCTCTGTTTGTTTTCTATGAAGAACACCTTAAATGGTTGTTGTTTGGGTGGATTTAGTCTCATCATTACTACAATCAAAAAAAGAATTACCAGCATCGTCGTCTTCTTTCATCACACAACAGGTGAATCATCGTCGTCTTCTCTCAATCTTTTAAAATATACTGTATTTCTTTTCGATCTTCTCTCATCCTATATACATTACTTGTTGTCTTTTCACAAAAAGTAACTTTTAACTGATTATAGATTTGAAATGTAAGTTAATCTATAATTTGCAGTGAAAGATCTTTGGACTAATGCTTCCTGCTTTATTGAATTTTCAAGTTTATTCCCCATGTTGTACTGGAAGTGTGAACTATTTCTTAGTTTGGTTTGATCTTGTGTTGGTTGCTTACGTTGGATGTGTTCTGATAAACTTGAATGAGAAGTGCTAGATAATCTTATCACAACTTTTATTATGAACAATAAGTAGCTAATAAATACATTCTATTGTGATATGGAGCCATAATATCCCTAATGTTGGTAAATTAAGTGCAGGGGCTCCACCCTGCCCGCCCTTTACCTCCTTCAAACTCCCCTTCTTTTGTTCATGTAAGGGAACAATGTTGGTTAAAGGAAGGGAAATTATCGTCTGAAAAGTAGATCAAACTCGCAATTAATGGTTCAGGCTTGTATTAACGTATAGTTCTTTAAGAGGCAAAGCTATACAATGTGAGTATTCTTTACAACCAAAATTCATTTGGGTTAATAATGATCATTCAACTGTCAATGTAATTAGTTTTGTTCATGCTTCATGGTTCATATTAGTCTCTAGATTCTTTAGTAGGTCCATCAATTGGATTTGAATCACAAAATCTTTATATATATATATATATATATATATATATACTACCTTAATATGCATTTACATCAAACTCTTAAGTACTGCCTATAAAGCATTAGGTACTCCTCTTTAATGCATGAATTTTAAAAATCTCTTAATTTCAAATTGTGATGCATTAGGTACAAGTTTATAAGGCATCATCTTACCTACCACCAAAAAAGACTATTCTGATTCATCTTTAGACCCACTTTCATCATAATATTCAAAATTCAAATAACCCACATCTCTACCTTTTTGATGCACCCACTAGTTGCTTTAGACCCACTTTCATCATAAGTTTCAAAATTCAAATAACCCACATCTCTACCTTTTGATGCACCCACCGCCTAAAACCATTGAAAAGACTATTCTGATTCATCTTTAGACCCACTTTCATCATAATATTCAAAATTCAAATAACCCACATCTCTACCTTTTTGATGCACCCACCAGTTGCTTTAGACCCAYTTTCATCATAATATTCAAAATTCAAATCATATAATTTTATTTATCACGTGCTAGAGTTTGATAGAAGGATTTGGCCAGGGACTGGGGTGTATGACATTTTTTATCAAATGGTTTTGTAAATAAACATCCCTTGCTTCATGGTTAAATTTTGATCTTTTCCAAACTTTCGAAATCAATAAGTTCTGAAAGCTTAAAATTGATCTGCTCCAGAATCAAAAAATTTAAGGATTTATTTATTGCCAAACATCAATAATTGAAAGGAAAATAAAAGCATGTAAAATAATGTGATGAATATATATATTTCCAAATCGACCCACAACATATTTTTTTCTATTATGTTTCCCATTTCGTGAAACGAACCAAACACCCCCAACCATATGTTAAGGAGACAGTTTAGAACTAACTTAGTGATTGAGGCTAATAGAAGGCAAGATTGTCTCCCGCACGATTTGAACTTTAATGTGTTGTGTGTTTGAGCGAAGTCGATTAACCCCTTTACCAACTGAGCTATGCTCAAGGGTTTTTCATTTATCATTTACGATAAAAATTTCATACCTTGCTTACCCGGTGCATTACACGGGCACATTGCTAGTATATATATATATATATATATATATTCCAAAATCTCAAAATAAAACTTGTAACCCGAATATGACAGGTACCATCAACTTCGTATCCGAGATTGTGATTTTCCAAAAACCGCATTTAGAACTCGCTATGGGCACCACGAATTCTTAGTAATTCCTTTCGGGCAAACTAATGCTCTAGCGGTCCTTATGGATCTTATAAATATGGTTTTCATTGATTATCTTGATGAATTTGTTATCGCGTTTATTGATGACATCTTGATCTACTCGAAGTTAAGAAAGAAACATGATCAACATCTTCAAATCGTTTTGGAGACTATTCGAATGAAAGAGTTATATGCAAAACGTTCCAAATGTGAGTTTTGGCTCGATCAAGTGTCTTTTCTTGGGCACGTAATCTCCAACGAAGGTGTCAAAGTCGATCTTGCTAAAATTGAAACCATCACTAATTGGTCACGACCTACGAACGTATTTGAAGTTCGTGGTTTTCTGGGTCTGGCTGGATATTACAGACGATTCGTTGAAGGTTTCTTTAAAATATATCTGTTGTTGACTGTTGGTCCCAGCGAGGTCTACAAGAGTTTTAGGGGAATAGTTTGTAGAAGTCAGGCATTATGAATACAAACACAGAAAACTTTCGTATTTAAATATATATATTGATAAAAAAGGATCAATACAAATTTTTTTGTAGATTGTTTGTGGAAATAGAAAAGGTAAAGATAAACTATCTAAAATAATCTAAGATTACACAAAAATATACTTATCAAACAGAAAAGATTTGCCAAAAAGATAAAGACAGAAGATGTTCTTCTTGGGTAAGAACTTTAGAATTCTTGAGAGAGATTCTAACTTGCTTGAAGATAAACGTATGTGTTCTTTAGATAGATGTATGTTCTATTGCATGAAGAGAGCACTTAGCTATTTATACCCATTGCATTAAATGCAAATCAGAAGGGTTGGAATACGCATCAAGCTTTAAGAGGAAAACTTGTCCTTTGCAACAGTGAATAGTACATTTGTCTATTCATGAGCATACATCCTTTCGTGGAGTTGGTGGGCACTAAAGTCGACTAGTTGGCTTCATGCAGTACTATACTCTAGAAAGGGTATGGGCTTGTTCTTTGTGTATGGAAGGACAAGACAAAAACAATTGTGCATGACAAGCTTCATTTAATCGCTGAATGCTGGAATAACGCTGGAGGTCTCTTCAGCATTCACTATGGCTTGTGCAGTTTTCACACATATGTTGACCAGGTTGTAATCACTGAATACCTCTTCAGATCACGAATGTGCCAGTCACTAATCTTCAGTTTCAGTCTTCGACATTTACTGAAGGTTCTTTGGTGTGAATTTTGTCTTCTTGAAGTATCGCTGTTGCTGTAGGATTACAATGCATGTTTCAGCGATCACTGAATAGACTCAGTGATGATCGTTGGAACTGAAAAGACAGGAACACTAATACTTCAAAAGATAAAGAGATTATCATCAAATCAATGAGAGAGAAGATCAACAATCTCCCCCTATTTAATGATGACAAAACAACATAAAGAAAATTTTCTTAAGGTTTAATAGTAAGGAAAAGTTACATATAAAGTACATGTCCCTTTTAACTATTTTGGGATCTTTTCAGTGAAGCGGTCTTTACTTTATAGGTTTTCTTAAGTTCAAAGTTTAAGAAAAAGTACAAGAAGGAAAACTGAAACTGAAAGCATGTTCACTGACTAAAGATTGCCAGTGACTGTAAGAGCATATTGGAACTCATAGACATGTGTCCCTATTACTCTTTTCAGGGATCTTTTTCAGTGAGGCTGATGAAATACTTATATTAATCAAAGGAAAATTACAAGTGTTTTAGTCAGTACATTTCTAGACTTATTACATATAAGTTGTACATTGAAAGAAAAGACAGATAAATAAGACATACAATGAAAGATAAATTTACAATACAAAATTTCATAACTAATCTAGGTCGCTAATGTCGATGTAATCAGTTACTTCTTCTCCAAGCATCTTTTGACGTAGAAATTCTCTTCTGATCTTGCGGTCTATCATTTCACCATAGATATCATTGTCCAACCAATACCTTAGATAATCTAGGTGTTCTATAGGACAAAGATTAAACTCATATACTCTCTGGAAGTCGTGTTCTCCTTCATAGTCAAAGAAGATAAATCCAAACTCGGGCTTTAGATACACAGTGTTGGGTATGTAAGGAAGCTTCACTGGCAAAGAGAGGTTCAACATTGAGATGTATGACTTCTTCGAATCCTTCAGGACATCGTCCAAGGAGAACTTTGTTTCATGTTCATTCCTCATAGTTGGTCTATCGTTAGGACTTGAAGGTTTTCTTCTTTCACCTTTCTTCAGTGACGACTTTGTAGGTACAACAACGAATTTAGACATCTTCTTGATCAGCTCGCTGAGGATGTCTTCAATTATTTTCTTGTACCTTGATTTTGAACACCGAATGGCTTGGCAGATTACCAACTATTTATTGTAGCCGTACTGACCTAGGTAGGAAGGATACTCTTTGACAACTTCAAGGTTGTGTCTGTTGATGAGCATTGAGACGAGAAGTCCACCATCATTCATTTGTCCACTGATCGTGACGTTTGAGATGCGGTGAGGACTTATTCTCTTGTTCAGACGATCTTCGCTTCATTTTCTATCTCGGTCGTTCAGCTTCATTGCCTTTTCATATTCAGCCTCTGCAATGGAAAGCAACTTAGCTTGGGCCTTGACAGCGTTCACCATCATTTTAGACTTTTTCTTTGGAAGAACTTAAGCAGCAAAATACTTGGCCAACTTTATGTTGTCCTCAGTCTGTTATCGTTGAAGGTTAAGTTCTTCCTCAGCCTTGAATGCCTCGAGTCTTTCAGCTTCAAACAAGAAGTCAAACTCACCACAAATAGAGGTATGAAGAGAGATTTTTACTCTAGTTTGGTCGAGTGACTCTTTAAGTTGAGTCATCTGTTGGTCGCTAGGAACACTGAAGGTTGGGTTTTCAGATACACATTCCTCTGGCCGACCATAGGTAGTAAAAGGGACTCCTTTCAGGAACACTGGAGGTTGGGTTTTGAAGAGTACCTTGAGATTTTCTTCTTCAGCAACACATTTGTCTTTCGACGCGGTGTTCTGGTTCTTTGTGGAAATCTCCTTCTCTTTTTCTTTATCTTTCTCCCCCTGGGATGCAAAATCCCTGAGAGAAACTTCTTTCAGAGTGTTGGCGGGTTTGTGGTACTAAATCGTGAAGTCGTCATCATCATCGTCTTCATCATCATCACCACTGAGATCCTTTCCAGCGTCAAGAAGGGTTGGAGAATCATCGTCATCTTCATTGTCATCGTCTTCATCATCATCACCACTGAGATCCTTTCCAGCGTCAAGAAGGGTTGGAGAATCATCGTCATCTTCATTGTCATCGTCTTCATCATCATCTTCTTTATCATCAGCATCAGTTGCAGGGGTGATAGGAAGGTCTTCATCACGAGCTTCAGCATCAGCTCTGGCGGCTTCATCAAAGACCTTAGCTTCAGTAGCTTCATGGGAAGGGATAGTTTCTTCAACAACCTCAGCTTCATTAGCTTCAAATTCATTAGTAGCAACATCTAAATCTTTCTCCCCTTCCTTATCATCAGCAACATCAAGACTAAGTGCTATGATGTCCATCCCCTGTTCAAGCTTGCTTAGCGATCTAGCTTGAAGAAGACCGACTTTGAGAGCCTGATCTAGTGTGAGGCGATCCATCGTTGTGAAGAAGGGCGTAGGAGCTGGTAGTAGACGATGGAGGAGCTCTAATATCTGCTGCAATAGCTCACCATGCCTGGAAAGCTGAGCATTCACTTCATCGGCTTTGTTGGTTAGAGTAGAGATAGCCTCAGCGTTGGTGTGTACAACAAATTACACCACAAAAAGATTTTCCTTGACCTCATGAACGTCAGCTTTAACAGTTGAGAGGTCAGCAGAAACTTCATCCCTGAGAGGCCTACCTTTATAGACTTTATTCATTTTTATGAATACAATCTCTACGGCAAGGAGTAGCAGCTTCACGTCATCAGCCATGTCATATTCCTCTCCATGGCTAGTGTTCCTTCATCGCAAGGACCTGAAAAAGAAGATGTTTGATCATAAGATAGCTCAGGGTTAGAAGAAATGAAAGGGTAGGACAGAGGATTACTTGAGGGTTCATCAACACCATATGAAGGATTGATGCTAATTCTCTCCAGGTTTCCTTCGAGAGGATAGGTGTCCACTAACTGAGGTGTTTCGAGAGGAACAACCTCAGGTCCTATGGTGGGTGCTTCATCATCAGTGAGGAAAATCGCTAATGAGTCATGAGCACGTGTCGAGACCAAAGAAGGAGGAAAAAAGAAGATAGATGAGACTGGTGGAAGTGGGTGTTCAGCAGTGGCTATGCTGATATTCACACCTTCAGTGATTTGGATCACTGAGGCGGTTGGGATCAGAGCCACAGGTACGACAGTGATTGCAGAAATCACTAAAGAGATTGGAGGAGACCAAACTGAAGGTGCCTCGAGGTTATGAAGGTGCCTCGAGGTTAAGGCTAGTTTTAATAGCTGAAACCTTTTGAGAGATAACAGCCAGAGATGTGGTTATCTCCTAATTGGTTTTCTTGGCCCTCTATGAGAACTGTTGATCCTCTCTCAGAGTGAGTTGATGATAATCCCTTTTCACTTAGACATTGTATTTATATTTCTGTATTTTCAGTTCCAGCGATCTTCACTGAGTATGTTCAGTGACTGCTGAAGAACTTGCATTGTAAATCTATCAGAGACAACAATACTTCAAGAAAACAACACTCACACCAAAGAACCTTCAGCAAACGTCGAAGACTGAACTGAAGATTAGAGACTGACGAGTACGTGATCTGAAGCGGTATTCTGTGATTACAAGTCTGTCTACATATGTGTGAAGCCTGCTCAAACTTCAGCGATTGATGATGAGACCTTCAGGTCATTCCAGCATTCAGCGATCAAAGGAAGTTTTCTTAGCACGATTGTTGTTGTCTTGTCCTTATGCATACAAAGGACAAAACTCATACCCATACGAAAGTCAGTACGATACGGAGCCGATTAGTCGACTCTTTGTCCACCAACTTTAGGTAAGGATGTCTGCTCATGAATAGTGCTTTTTGTACTATTCACTGTAGCAAAGGACAAGTCTTCCTCTTAAGGCTTGACACTCACTCTAACCCTACCATATTGCATTAAATGAACATTTAATGCACTGGGTATAAATAGAAGTGTTTATTCTCTATGCAGAGTGCGCGCAACTCACTCTCTAACCCTAATTCTTACTTCAAGCATTTTATAGTTTAAGTAAAGGATCTTCTTTACAGCAACTTCTTTTCTTGTATTTGCTAAGACTTTGTGTGTAACCAAAGATTGTTTAGATAGGTTTTTATTACATTATCTTTTCGCAAACAATCTTGTAAAATCTGTATTGATCTTCTCTATCAATATATATTTTAAATTTGAAAATATTGTGTTTGTATTCATCCCTCCCCCCTTCTACAAACTGTTTCTCTTCTTGTAGACCCTTACGGGACCAACAAGTGGTATTAGAGCAGTGTTCTCTTTCTTGTGTTTAGCTATTTTTTGTATTAGTTTATCTCCTTTTTTAGATAACTTTACCGCTTACAAATGGTTTTACAAATTGCAAACACACACACACACAAGATAATGGCTCTCTTGCCAAACMWCCYCGGTTTGTCCGTGACAACTTTAGTCTCTGGAAGAACCGGATGTCCCTCTTTCTGGAAGGTGTGGATCCTGAAATTCCACATTACATAGAAAATGGACCAT